>NW_026110529.1:0-60000 GCF_024679095.1 Eriocheir sinensis
AAACCAGTCTTGCTAATCACTCTATCCGCTTAAGTGTCTATTTCAAGCGTCTGGCCCCTCAGTTCTCTTGTTTGATAAGCCTCTCGTACTTACAAGTTGCTGGGCTTTCCGTGGACTGTTTTGTGATGCTGGTGATAGGTTTACACGACCTCTGCTGCACCTGAACTGGAAAACCACCCATGAAAGCCCGGTTAATCCTCTCTGTGGAAGTAGTAATGGCAGCCCGATACTGTTAAAAATAAGGCCCTCAGACTTGCTCATGACTTAGCATCTTGACCGGGAAAATCGCGCATGATCATCCAGCTCATCTTCCCTGCGGCCTTGGGAAATAGTCGCCATGGGGGCTGATGCGTTCAAGAATTCGGGGTCAACATTTCGTCGCCCAAGCACGCACACGTTTGCCAAGCCTTCCGTAGGAGTTGTGGACATTTCCCGGGGTAGTTTCATGACCCTGGTGGTAGTCTGACCCTTCTTTTGCTCCATCAGCCTAAACGAACACTTATTAGAGCCCGATTAATGTCATCTTTGGGCCTTGAAAAAGTTGATGTGAGAGGCGGAAGCGTCTGATAATGGCGACCTGAGTCTCGTATTCTTAACGCTTTCCACTTCACAACAAACGTTGACAAAGGCCACGAAGGCGAGTAATCGAGTTTTCCGGAGTATTTTCAAGATCCCATCAAAGAGGCTTCGTCAGACTACCGCCAGGGCCGTAAACTACCCCTGGACGCGCCCACCACTCCACGACAGCCTTGCCCAGTGTGTGTGCCTGGACGCCGAAAGATTTACCAACATGACCCCCGAAGTAGCCGGTGACGCGTGATTCAGGGCGCCGCGACTGGCTCGGGTCCCGCATGCATGGCAGAGTTTAAAGGCCCATCATTCATCCCTGCGCCGCCCTCAAGGTCACACTGGCCTTAGCCCTGCCCCGGCACACGATAGAAAATGGGTTTTTTGTAAGGCAGACTCCGGGATTTGATGGCGCTCCCTGCTGGAGTGACTGACTTAGTTTAAGAATGGCTGATTGAATGCCTTGACTGACTGACTGACTTATCTTGACTAGCTGACCATGCTGATGTAGGTGACTGACTGACTGACTGACTCGCTGGCTGTGTGGCTACGAAAATAACTCACTGATTGCCTGACTGACTAAATGACTAACTGACTGACTGACTGACTAGCTGTCTGACTACCTACGTAACTGTCTCACTGCCAGACTAACTAATGAATAAATGACTGACTGATCTGGCTGACTGACTGACTGACTGACTCTGTGGCTACGTAAAAAAATGATTGATTGCCTGACTGACTAAATGACTGTTGGACTGACTGACTGCATGAATGAATGAATAGCTAACAGACTGACTGAATGAGTGAATGGTTAACTATCTAACTGACTGGCTATCTGACTAACTGAGTGACTGACTGACTGACGGACTGAGAGAGAGAGAGAGAGAGAGAGAGAGAGAGAGAGAGAGAGAGAGAGAGAGAGAGAGAGAGAGAGAGAGAGAGAGAGAGAGAGAGAGAGAGAGAGAGAGAGAGAGAGAGAGAGAGAGAGAGAGAGAGAGAGAGAGAGAGAGAGAGAGAGAGAGAGAGAGAGAGAGAGAGAGAGAGTTACTACGTACGAAAGGAGAATAACGGAGCTAAATTTTAAGAAGAGCAAATGGAGATAATTAATGAAAATATACCGAAATGTAATACAATGAAAGCATCAAGCTATTTATTTTCCGTCCCTTGTAGTTAAGCCGATGACATTATTAAAGTTTTGTCCATGTGTAAATATGACAATGACAACGACAACAGCAGGAAATGATAATACCTATACTACAACAGTAATATCAGCAACAACTATTGCTACGTTAACAACTATTACTACTAACACCGCTATTGCTACTACTACTCTTTCCCCTACTAGTTCTATTACTACTTCTATTACTACTACTATTAATATTAATATTAATATTACAACTACTACTACTACTACTACTACTACTACTACTACTACTACTACTTTTACTACTAATATTACTACTACTACTACTACTACTACTACTACTACTACTGCTACTACAGTATAATACAGACCTCCATCTATTAAAGTTGCGTTGTGAGCGCTATATTCTCTCATATCCTTTCACAAAGTAATTCATTGGCCCCAACCCGCCAATGACTGTGGCCGACAACCATCTTTATTTGGTATTACAAACCTTACTAAACATATTATTTTTAAGCTAACAGAGCTTGTGGTTGATACGACTATCAACTACCGTCGCCTCAAAGTCCAGGTCAGCAATGCGGGTGGTTTTGGGTGCAGGTGACCTGGTTCCTCTCAGGCAGACCAAGGCTGACCTCAGGAAGGAGAAGGACAGCTTGCATCTCATCCAGGCGACCACACTGCTTCTTGGCTGCTGTTTCTTATCCGCCAGTGTCTCGGCGAGTCTTGCGTAGAAGCTCTGCGCCCTTGGTCCCATCCCCCCTGCCGTCGTGAATACTACCGGGGTGAAGGAAACCTGGTCAACATTCTTTACTATTTCTTCATATGCTCTGTTCTTCTCTTGTTCGTTTCTTCTGTGGGCTGCATCAAGGGTCAGGTCTCTGTGGCAATGGGCCATGGGATCACAGATCCTTATGTCAAAATATGCCCTTTGTCCACGAGTCCAAAACCCTCTGGCGCTAACATCCACTCGTGCTTAGTTCGAAACATTAGCGGTGCGTCTGGCGAGGTGTTCGCCTTGCAGAGGGAACAGCATGGGTTCCACAGTCACATCGTGGCAGACTTCTTTCAGCATCTGAGCTGTTACGTCTCTTACTTCATCATGTCTCATGCAGACGAAACCTCCTCTCTTGCATGTCATGGCATGATTTTGGTTGAAGGGTGAGCCACAGTTACACATGTTTGGGAGCCCATCCACGGGCCAGCCATACCTGAGGCCAAGGGCATCAGTGAATTATTTTTTGTTTAAGTTGAAGCCTTTTGCCCTGAAAAGTAGTGTGGTTAGCCAGTTTGAAGCGCCCACTTCCTGTGCAATATCTGTCCTCCTCCGTGTGTCTTCTGGGAGTTCTCTCATTAGGTCACTCAGAGTGTCTCTCTGTTTTTCTTCTTTGTTTATGGAGATTTCATTCCTTAGTGACCTAATATCTTGAGGGTTGTCTTCCCCCCTTTCATTTTGATTGGTAATATATCCGGTCAAGGAGGCTGTGATTCGGATTGAGTTCCCGAATTCAGACTCAGCCAGATTTTGCGGGTTGGTGATGCCGAGCCCACCCATTCTTGGCGGCAACTCCAGCAATCTTCTCTCCTGGTCACTGGGACATCTTCCATTTGCTATCGCCGGTATGAAGATGTTTCTGATAGCATCTTCCAGAGGTTTTAGTAACGGAGCAACATCAGGAACTGTCCTCATGAGGTAGTTCCATTTATGCTTGACACCGTACGTAAATGCTACGTAGGCTGCCTGCGGTTCTGTTTTGGCGATCTCGCTCAGCCTCTGCAGTTCGGACTCCCAGCGCTTTACAGCTGTTTTCACATATTCGGTTCTGTATTCAGCTGTTCCAATGACTGCCCCGAGGTGTCTTTCGCCAGTCACTGACAGTTTCACGTTACTGCCCTTGAATGCTGTTTTGGCCCGATCGTATGCCTCTGGTTTTACAATCACCACAGACTTCGTGGCGTTGGGACGGTACCCTATTTTAGGGCCGTGTTCATTGACGAGGTCCCACCATTTCCTGAGGTCTGCAGACTTTCCTACCCCGGTGAGGTCATCCGCATACGCCACCTGTTTGACGTTGGTGTTTTCATGGCGGATGATGTCCTGCAGCTTCATCATTCCCAGGGCAAACATTGCCATGGCCACTGGGTCCCCTGGGTGGTGCCTCTGAGGATTGTATGGCCACCGGTCTCCACGTCGTTGGTCATTATGACTGCTAATGAACAGTCTGGCAGGTTCCTTGTATGTATTTTCAATATATTGGGCGAATATAGGGCACTTGATTTTGATGTTGTGCAGTGCTGTTTCCCTATTGATGTTGTTGAACGCATTTGCAGCGTCCACCATCAGCACCGCCTCGCATTCTGGGTCTTCGAACATTTTCCTGACGGAATGAATGGCAGCTTCACACCCAGCCTGCTGAACCGCACACACTTGGAGGTTTCCCACCGCCTTCCTCACGTCGTCCTTCACCACCTCCATGACAGCCTTGCCTATGATCCTCCTGAGCACCTCCCCCATCCCGATGGGGCGACAGCCTGGTTTTTTATCCAGCGGGATGAGCCGGCAGGCCATCAAAGGCTCGAGGTGTTGGCAATTCTCTGACGCCAATTTTCTTGCTAGCGGCTATTGCGTCGCGAAGATCCACAGCTGGACTACCAAAGATGTTCTTACTGAGGAGGTGTTTCCACCCCTTGGCATCCAGGCCTGATGGTCCAGCCGCTCCCAGTGTGTGAAGGGCGTGCTTCCAGATCACGTCACCGCTGATATGGTCGAAGACAACTCGATGCGGCGGGGTGTAGTCCCCAAGGAACTTCATTTCTGGGTGTGCAGGTCTAGCATCTGGATGCTTGTCCTTAAGGATCTGGCGTGTCTCTTCCATCATGGGAAGGACTCCCGCTGCCTCATCTTCTATTGACAGTGATCTAGTTGCCATGGCCACTTTGCCTTGTCTCATCTTGTCAGCAAAGTTTCTAGCCCTGTCGTTACTGTCATTCTTGCGAATGTTACGTCTGCCTAGTCTTTCCTGCAGTGTTTTAGCCTCGTCAAGTAGCTTCCGGACGTCCCCTTTCCTCCACAGCTCCATTCTTCTTTGTACCGCCTTCACGTCCTCAGATTGTTTCGACTTTTTGTGAGTCCGTTGGCATATGAGGTGCGGTAGTATGACCAGAATCTTTAAAGCGTAGGGGCGATTTGCGTGGAGTTGTTGTACGCTCTAAAAAGGGGTAGGTTTTCTCCTCTATCAAGGTTTTGGTGGCGTTACATCTCAGGGCCTCAAATACGTTATTGGGAGTAAACGTTACCACATGATTGTAAGCGTCTCGCACCCACTCCTCTGTCTCCTCGAGTGTCCACCTCTGCCAGAAGCGGAGCTCGTGTAAATAGACACCATACACCACAACAGACTTGTAACATTGAACCCTCCAGTACCACCACCTCTATTACCAAGCTTCAAGATAACCTAAGAGTCCTTAGTTTCAATGCGCGTAGCCTAAGAAACAAGTTTGATGAACTGCGATGTCTTGCTCTGACAGAAAACTTTGACGTAATTGCTATAACCGAAACATTTATCGACACCACTAATATTGATTTAAGTTTCGAATACAACATAGATGGCTACAGATTCTTCAACAATGATCGTGTAAACCGTAGAGGGGGTGGTGTCGCCCTTTTTGTCAAAAGCTACTTGCAACCCACTGACAAAACACCAAGAAACAGTAACGTTGAACATTTGTGCGTGCGAGTAAACACTGCAAAAGTCAATTTAAATATATCTGTCACTTACAGGCCTCCGGGTCAATCACTCGATGCCGATCTTGAAATGTACAGCGTCTTAAGGCAATCACTTAATAACAGCGACTCTCTGATACTAGGAGACTTTAACCTCCCCCATATCGACTGGGCGACACTGTCGGGTACAGAAGGTGAGTCCCATAGAATGATCGAATTTCTAGAGAAAAATTATCTAAGCCAAATGGTTTCTGAACCAACTCGACAAAATAACATACTTGACCTTGTTATAGCGACCCAAGATAACCTAGTCAGTAATGTCACGGTAGGAGAACACCTCGGTTCCTGCGATCATAGACTAGTGCGCGTTGACATTAGAGCTCAAACATCGGTGACTGAAAATAAAGTAAAGGTGCCCAATTTCAAAAGAGCCAACTTCGTAGAAATCCGACGAAAACTAATAGATATGCAACTATCAGATGACGGCAATGTAGAGGACGCCTGGCTGCTTTTAAAGATCACTTACTCACTCAGCAGGACACATTTGTCCCCTTGTGCGAGAAGCGAATTAACACTAATAAAAGTCCACCTTGGTTTAATAGCGAAATTAAACACTCAGTCAAGGAGAGAAAATTGTCTTACAGGTTCAAGAAAGAGCAAAACACGCCCGAAAACATTAGACTTTACAATGATGCCAGGAGACGAGTAAACAGATTAGTGCGTCAGGCAAAGCGTAGATATGAAGAAAATATTGCTGCCAACTGTAAAAATAATCCGAAATCCTTCTTCAGTTACATAAACAACAGAAAGGCGATTAGAAGTGGAATTGGGCCTTTAACAAACAGCGACGGTGCACTAGTGACTGACAGCCAACACGTTGCAAACCTATTAAACAATTACTTTTCCTCGGTGTTTAATAATAACAGTCCTCCCACCACCACCAACAACACCAGTACTAATGTAAATCCCGAGCATGCATTGTCTAACTTTGAAATAAAACCCGATGAAGTCCTCAAAGCCCTCAAATCACTTAAAACAAATAAAAGTCATGGACCTGACAAAGTATATCCAACTCTGCTGAAAGAAACAAAGAGCGAAATACTCTCCTCCCTCACAACCGTATTCAATATGTCCTTGCAACAAGGCATCGTCCCTTCAGATTGGAAAAAGGCTAACGTGACACCGATTTTTAAGAAAGGAGACAAAAAAGTACCAGGTAATTACAGGCCCATTAGTCTAACTTCGGTTGTAGGTAAGCTACTTGAGAGCATAATTAGAGACAAAATTGTGAACTACCTTGAAAGCCACTCATTAATTGGGGACTCACAACATGGTTTCCGAAACAAAAGATCCTGCCTATCAAACCAATTAACCTTTTATAACGACCTCTTCACTGTTTATGACGTAACCAAATCACTGGACGTAGTCTATCTTGATTTCCAGAAAGCGTTTGATAAAGTCCCGCATCATAAATTACTTTACAAATTAAAGCAAATAGGTATTGACGGTCAAGTAAACCAATGGATCGCGAATTGGTTGAGCAACAGACAACAAATAGTGATTGACGGATTTAACTCAGAGTGGGCGCCGGTCACTAGTGGCGTCCCTCAGGGCTCGGTTCTTGGCCCAGTGCTCTTCATTATTTACATCAACGACGTGGATGTTGGACTCAATAACCGCATCAGTAAATTTGCAGACGACACAAAGATTGGTAACTCGGTTCTCACTGACGAAGACAAGCAAAGCCTCCAAGAGGATTTGCACAAAATTTCAGCTTGGTCGGATAGATGGAGATGCCTTTAACGTAGACAAGTGCCAGGTCCTTCAAGTTGGAACGAGGAATAAGAAGTTCGATTACGAAATGCGCGGCGTTAAACTCAAAAGCGTTCAATGCGTCAAGGACTTGGGGGTCAAAATCGCATCAAACCTCAAATTCTCACAGCAATGCATCGATGCGGCAAATATAGCGAACAGAATGTTGGGCTTCATTAAAAGAAACTTTTTATTCAAGAATAAAGATGTAATACTCCCGCTCTACAACAGTTTAGTCAGACCCCACTTGGAATATGCGGTACAGTTTTGGTCTCCCCACCATGCAAAGGATATAGCTAAATTAGAAGGTGTTCAGCGTCGGGCAACGAAATGATCCTTCCTTGCGCAACAAATCCTACGAAGAAAGGCTTTCACCCTTAACATGTTCTCTTGAGAAACGTCGCCTCCGAGGAAAATTGATCGAATGTTTTAAAATACTTAATGGTTTCACGAATGTAGACAGATCAACATTGTTTCTGATCGATGACACTTTGCGCACGAGGAACAATGGCGTAAAACTCAGATGTAGACAAGTAAATTCAGACTGCACCAAATTTTTCTTCACCGACGTTGTACTGCGAGAATGGAATAAGCTTCCACCATCAGTGGTCCAGTGCAACACGATTGACTCCTTCAAAAATAAGCTCGACCGTCACTTTCTTCAACGTAATATTAACTAGAGTAGAAATGCAACGTTTTGGAGTCTTCTGATTAATGTAAAATCACTTAGGTTTAAGGACAGACCACCAAGTCTGGACCACGGGGTCTGTGTGGTCTGATTTTCTATGTAAATCTATGTAAATCTCTCTCTCTCATTTATCTGTATCTCACTTTCTCTGGCTCCATGTTTATATACGTAAAACTGATGTGCACTCCAGCATCTCGTTTTTCACGTAAACCTGTTTTTGTGTGTGTACATTAACATAAGAACATAAGAACATAAGAACATAGGGAAACTGCAAGAGGCCGGGTGGCCTACACAGGGCAGCTCCAGAATCCCCCCCACTACTCACGGTGGGTGAGGTGTAGTTACAGGGGTTACAGGTAGAGACCTGATCCTCGTTATACCGGCGGTACTAGGCACGCATCCAGTAACCCGTCACCTTACTGCACCCACATCTCAGTGCCACCTGTCGTCCTCGTCAATGTAGCTATCCAGTCTACTCTTAAAACAAGCTATCGTCCCTGCACTAACTATGTGATTGCTGAGTCCATTCCCCCACCACCCTATTACTAAACCAATGTTTGCCTATATCTCTCCTAAATCTATAATTTTCTAATTTAAATCCATTACTGCGAGAGCGAGTCTAATCTATCCTGCTGGTATTCAGTACTTTACTTATATCGCCTTTGTTGTAACCCTTGCCCCATTTGAATACTTCTATCAGATCTCCCCGCACTCTTCGGCTCTCTAGTGAATGTAAGTTTAGATGTTTCAGCCTATTTTGATATGGAAGGTTCCTCAGCCCCTGAATCATCTTGGTCATCCTCCTCTGAACTGATTCTAGCAAGTTGATGTCCATTCTGTAGTGTGGGCACCAAAACAGGACAGCATAATCTAGGTGTGGCCTAACTAACGCTAAATAGAGTCTGAGGATGACCTCTGCACTCCTGTTGGTTACCGTCCTGTTAGTAAAGCCTAATACCCTGTTAGCCCTATTCCTCGCACTAATACATTGCTTCCTTAGTTTTAGGTCAGAGTTCACTAACACTCCCAAATCCCTTTCACACTCAGACCTGCCTAGCGCTGTGGAGTCTAAACTATACCCGTGTAATGGGCTGCGTGTTCCTACATTATTAAAGTAATATTTAGTAGTCCGCCCACACCCACCCACACGCACACCCATAACCCACCCACACCCACCCACCTACACCCATAGCCCACACCCACACCCATATCACACACACACCCACCCACACCCACACCTACACCCACACCTACACCCATAACCCACACCCACCCACCCACACCCACATCTACACCCACACCTACACCCATAACCCACACCCACCCACCCACACCCACACCTACACCCACACCTACACCCATAACCCACACCCACCCACCCACACCCATAACCCAAACCCACCAACCCACATCCACACCCACACCTACACCTACACCCACACCCACACCCATAACCCAAACCCACCAACCCACACCCACACCCACACCTACACCCACACCCACACCCACCCCCATAACCCACACCCACACCCCCACACCCACACCCACACCCACATCCACACCCACACACCCACTCCCATAGCTCTCACACACCTACACCCACACACACACCCATATCCCACACCAACCCACACCCACACCTATACCCACACCCACACCAACACCCATAAACCACACCCACACAACCACACCCATAACCCACCCACACCAACACCCACACCCATAACCCACACCCACACCCATACATATATATATATATATATATATATATATATATATATATATATATATATATATATATATATATATATATATATATATATATATATATATATATATATATATATATATATATATATATATATATATATATATATATATATATATATATATATATATATATATATATATATATATATATATATATACATACATACATACATACATACATACATACATATACACAGTAAAAGAGAGAGAGAGAGAGAGAGAGAGAGAGAGAGAGAGAGAGAGAGAGAGAGAGAGAGAGAGAGAGAGAGAGAGAGAGAGAGAGAGAGAGAGAGAGAGAGAGAGAGAGAGAGAGAGAGAGAGAGAGAGAGAGAGAGAGAGAGAGAGAGAGAGAGAGAGAGAGAGAGAGAGAGAGAGAGAGAGAGAGAGAGAGAGAGAGAGAGAGAATGAATGAATGCGGTGCTACGCTCCCCGAGGCCACGCCTGTCTGCTTTGCTGCATGGTGACGGAAGTGTGTTCACACTATCCAACACTGACAGGCTCCGGGCCGGGCCTTACCGGCGCGGACCTGCAAAATATTCTCGCCGACAATCCCGACCGGCAAGTGGTGGTGACGGTCCGCGCCGGAGACGTGCAGGTCCGTAGCAGTGTGAACACAACACTGGGTTTCCCATTGAAGAATATTTTGTCGTCCGGAACGGTGCGGTACGGACCGGTCATTTTACGTATGGTGTGAATCAGCCTTTGCCGACCCGAAATGACCCACAAACTACTTCAGCCAATTCTTTTTTCTTGTTTTTGTCTTATTTTCCTTCTCTTTTCCATCTTCTGTTTTTTTTCTTTATTATTTCACTTTACTCCTTCCTTTAAACAACTTCTCTTTTCTAAACTTTCATCAATCCATTAACTTTTTTTTTACTTTTTCTCTTTTTTTCAACTTTTTCTTCATCGTTTAACTTTCTATGTTCATCCATTTTCTTCACTTTACTGTTTCAACAACTTCACTTTTCTTCTGTCAATCAACTTATCTAACATTTTCTCAACCCATTTATTTTTTGTCCTCATTTTTTTTTTATATTTTATCTTTTTTTCATAATTTCTCTACTATGTATTTTTCCTTCTTTTTCCTTCCTGACTGTGCTCATCCTGAACAGCCTCGCTTCTCTTCCTTCGGATACTTCATCAAATGTTTCCTCATCGCATTACTCTTTTCCCCTGCTCCTTGTTTTTTTTTCCTTTTTATTTATTTAACCAGTTTTTCCACAACGAGACAATTCGGTCATTAACTTTTTTCTCCTAACTGTTCTTCCTATTTTTAGTCCCTCCTTTCCCTCATCTTCATTTAATTAACGTTTTTCTGATGGTTAAACCTCCTCACTTATCCCCTGAGCTCTTTTCATTAGATTTTCTACCATATCATTTTGTCGTGTACTTTTAAATCCATGTCGTCATTACATATTAACCTTCCCGCGCCTTCTTTACCATAATCATTTTAATTCAATCCTTCGTGTTGAGCATCATAAAGTACGGATTAAGGATATGGGGAAAAAGTGCAGCATGCCATATCCAGCAGGTGCAAAAAACACTAAATTTTGCAGCCAAAGTTGCGCTTGGAGCAATAAATTTGACCATGCAACAGCATATATAGGGGGGCTAAGGTGGCTGAAGATATGTGATATGTACAAGTACGAGTCGGGAATCACTGTGAATAATGTAATGAGTAAAAGATTGCCGGGTTGGTTGTTCTCGCTCCCTAAGGTGAGTGAGACTCACGATGTCAACACAAGACATCAACACCAACTACTTGTTCCCAAAACTAGAACTTGTATAGGAGACAGGTATCTACTGGTAGCTGGACCTAAACAGCCTACCTGATCACGTGAAGGACGCCAAATATATATTTTATATTTTTTAACGAACAGACTTTCTTCAAGTCGTGACTACACTCATGTATATGATATTTTTTTATGTTATTATACGTTTTATGACACCATTCTTGTATATGGCTATTATATTATCATACGACAACGTGTACGCACATTGCTATTTTATTAGTATTATATCATTTTATTCATGTTTACGGAAAACCTTATGTCTCATCTTTTCAAGATCTAGGTCTTATATTGCATCGTTTACTATTATCTTATTTCCTATTTTATCTGTATATCTTAACTTGATATAAGGTCCTAGTATAGAAACCACAGTATGTTTTTTCGCTCTGTACTAGGACGTTTTCGTCACAATGTATGCCAGTAATAACCAGGGCCGTAGCAAGAAGTAGTGAGCTCCCCCCCAAAAAAGAAAAACTTCTGTGGGGCCCCATACAGACAACCGAGTATTACATTTTTTTCAGTAATAGTAAGGAGTACAGCTATTAAAAACAATGAATGATGATGTTATATATTTAAGTGGTGCTGAGCCGGGCACAACATGGGGGCATGACTGATAAGCAGGCCTATCAGAGTACAAAAATAATGTTTCTCTTAACAGAGCATGATAATTTAAATGCAAAACGATCATTAAAAGGCTTTTTTTGAGCTTTGTGGTTTGCAAACTTATTAACCAAAGCATCAAAATCACGAGATCTAGCAACATCATGTTCAATGAAGGTGATACCTAGAGCAGAGAGCCTCTCATCTGACATTGTTAACCTCTTAATATTTTATTTTATTTTTTCATTCACTAAAGCTTCTCTCTGCACTTGCAACATTAACTGGAGTTGTTAACATAGCTCTCAACACAATTCCAGTGTTTGGGTATATCTCCCGAAGATTATTACTACAAATATATGTTAAGAAATCTTTAGCAGTAGCAAGCGTTTTTTTCTCTACTGACAACAGCAATGAAATGTCTCCCATTATTTCCTTATGGTTCTTGTATCGAGTGTGAAGCTTGTTTTCGTCAATACACTGCCTGAATTGCTTTGTATTGTGCAAAAAGCCAAACAGGTTATGCCACTCCATAAGCTGACTAACTCCCGAGTTGACGGATGATATAACCTGATCTACTACAACAAAGAAGAATTTGACTTTTTTTTTTTTACCCTCAGATAAGATACTTTCATTGTGACACATAGTCAAACATGCTTTTTTTTCTTCGTGTACGCGTCTGCGGAAATACTTTGGCTACATCCACCTGCTCAGCTGTTTCCGATGCATTAAGAACAGCTGTATTATACCCTGTATTGCGATACTGTTCAAAGAATGCCATAGTAGTAGCCACCTCTGCCTGCAACACACCAATTGTTATGCCTGATGACTAAATAAGCTTGCTGGTCTTATTGATATGAAATAAAATGTCATACCATATGCAAACTGCTAATAGAAATGGCCATTAGCTCAATATGTCCAAGAGTGCACCTGCTCCTGTGGTCACGCCATCTTTTTTCTCGAGAGCATATTCTCTCAGCACTGATAAGGCATTGTTAATTTCCTTCATATGATATCGGAGTGGTTTAACAGCTTCAATTCGTGACTCCCACCTGTTATCTGATGAACCTTTAACTGTAATAGGCAAACATTCTTCAAGAATAGCCCATCGAAATGTAGATGAGCTAAATATCACAAACATTCTGTTGATGATGCCCAAAAAATCAATGGCATAATTTGAGGATTTCGCTGCATCTACAATCACCAAATTCCAGGTATGAGCCACGCAGTACATACAAAGCACGCTGATTCGGTTCTAATATACGTGCTTGTACTCCTTTATTAACAAAAGAAAAAAAATATGAACGTTGGAGTCTGCAAGAGGCCGGTTGGCCTATACAAGGCAGCTCCTTTGACCCTAAGCTCCCGTATATCTAACCCCACCTAATATCGCTGTCCATTAATTTATCTAATCTATTTTTGAATGTGACAATTGTATTGGCACTCACCACATGACTGCTAAGCCTATTCCACTCATCCACCACCCTGTTAGTAAACCAATTTTTGCCTATGTCCTTGTTGAATCTGAATTTATTCAGTTTAAACCCATTACTTCGTGTCCTACCCGGCTCTCTTACCAAAAAAAAACTTATGAATATCTCCCTTATTAAAGCCCTTCATCCATTTATAAACTTCGATCATGTCTCCACGCACCCTTCGCCTTTCTAGAGAATGCAAGTTTAACTGTTTGAGTCTTTCCTCGTATGGCAAGTTTCTCAACCCCTGAATCATCTTAGTCATCCTCCTCTGCACTAATTCTAACATTTCGATATCCATTCTACAGTAAGGTAACCAGAACTGAACCGCATAATCAAGATGGGGTCTAACTGATGCTAAATATAGTTTGAGGAAGACTTCGGCGCTTCTGTTGCTTACGCTCCTTGAAATAAATCCGAGTACCTTATTTGCTCGATTTCTATCTTGAATGCATTGTGCCCTTGGACGGAGATCAGAACTCACTAAAACCACTAAATCTCTCCCGCACCCAGACCTGTTTATGAGAGTGTCATTTAACCAATAGTTGTGAGAGGGGTTGTTCCTACCTACACTCATAATACTGCACTTCCCTACATTGAACTCCATATGCCATTTATCCGCCCAGTCATACAATCTGTTTAGTTCATCCTGGAGAAAACTGGTGTCCTGATCCGACTCAATTACTCTTCCGATCTTGGTATCACCTGCAAACTTACTGACATCAATACTAATTCCTGTATCTAAGTCATTGATATAAATAATAAACAAAAGTGGACCTAATACCGAACCTTGTGGGACCCCACTCGTAACACATCCCCAGTCAGATCTTTTACCATTGATTTGCACTCTTTGCTTCCTATTGCTAAGCCACGCCTTGACCCAGCTCAAAACTTTACCCTCTACTTCGTGAGCCTGTAATTTAAGCAATAGTCGTTGGTGAGGAGGTTTGTCAAACGCTTTACTAAAATCAAGATAGATTACATTATAATTTTCATCTCTGTCTAACGCCTCAAATACTTTATTGTAGAAGGACAAGATATTAGTGAGGCATGATCTACCTTTCGTGAGCCCATGCTGCGAGTCGTGAATTAAGCTATGTTTCTCTAGATGCTCCCGAATGTTCCTGGCTATTATGGACTCCAGCATCTTGCCTCTAACCGATGTTAAGCTAATTGGACGATAGTTTGAAGCAGCTGACCCGTCCCCCTTTTTTGAAAATCGGCGTCACATTAGCTATTTTCCATAGGCTGGGCACATAACCAGTATTTACCGACATCTTAAAGATGTCGGTTAATGGGTCACTGAGTACATCAGCTAATTCCTTTAATACCCTCGGAAATATCTCGTCAGGACCTGGCGACTTATTCTTATTAAGCTTATCTATCTCATCCTGAACTATTTGTCTGGTAATGATTATATCCCTCAATTTATCGCCATCCCCGCCCTCGTACACCTGAACCTTTTTCCGGAATAGTCGTTCGATCCTCTTGTGTGAATACTGAAAGGAAGTAGTCGTTCAACAATGTGCTCATATTTTCGTAATTTTCTACTAGCTCCCCTGTGTTTGTTTTCAGCGGCCCAATTTTCTCTCGTGTTTTTGTTCCATACATCTGAAAGAAGCCCTTAGGATTACTTTTCGCCTCATTTGCTATTTTGATCTCATAATTCCTTTTTGCTATCCTGGTGTTCTTCTTCACTAATCTAGATAGTTCGACATACCGGCCCCTGAGAGGTGTTTCACCATTCTTTATTTTCTGATAAATTCCCTTTTTTTACCCTATCTCGTGTTTTAGTCCACGAGTCATCCACTTAGGGTCATTGTTTTCTTTTCTAAGTGTTCGTTGTGGTATATGCTGTCCTTGACCCTCTAATATTACTCTATTTAAATTATTGTAAGACATTTCTACCTGGTTCTCCTGGTTCTCCATCCCACAGTTCTGGACCTAATGAATCCCTAGATTATCCCAGTTTACCCCTTCAAGATGTCTTCGAGGCCCCTCGTAATTTGCTCTTCTAATATCTGGCACTAACACTGGGTTTGGTTCGCCTCCTACCGCCCAGTTTAAGCTAAAACGAACCGTTCTGTGTGTACATATATATATATATATATATATATATATATATATATATATATATATATATATATATATATATATATATAATTCAATCAATCAATCAATCAATGAGGGCATACATCGGGGGACGCGTCGCCTAGTCCACCCCACGACGCGCTATGCCCGGGGGTCCCTCCGGGCGAGTCTCCAAGCAGGCCCCCTTCCCAACCCGAGTACCTCCCGGCAGGATCTATCGACTTGCTCGAGCCACGAACTCCGTGGGCATCCCCTTGGCCTCCCCCACGTGCTCGTATAGCCGGAGCTGGCGTTGACGGACTATGCAGGTAATATATGTCGAATCAGTCTCATGGAGTAGTCGCCGGTTTGACACAAAGTCATTTCAGTGATACCCCATGATTCTGCGTAGACACTCTTTATTAAAGACATCAATCCGCGTCTACAGGTCCCCGTTTAGTGTCCATGTCCCACAACCATAGAAGAAGACAAGGAGCACAAGGGACTTGAAGATCCGGATCTTTGCTCTTTTGCACAGGTATCGACAACGCCATATACTCGTGCTGAGCGAGTCCATTACACCTTGGGCCAGACCAATCCGCCGTAAGACTTCCTGGCAAGACTGACCGTTGTTATGAACTACGCTACCAAGATACGTGAAACTTTCCGATATCTCAACGTCCTCGCCACACGCATGAACAGACTGTACTGTGTTTTCCAACAAGCCACAAAACACCAGTACCTTGGTCTTGGCCCAGGAGACCTGGAGTCCCAAGGGCTTCTCCTCCTCGTTCAGTGCCTCGAGAGCCATCACCAAAACCTTCAGCGACTCCGCCAGGATTAATGCATCATCAGCAAAACCAAGGTCAGTGATCCTGGTATTGCCAATGGATGCTCCGTAATGACTCCGGTCCACAACTCTGCCCAGTACCCAGTCCATACAGTTGTTGAAAAGAGATTGGTCAAGGACACAGCTCCGCCTCACTCCCGCATTCACGGGAAAGAAGCTGGACAAGCCCCCCCCCCCCCCCCCCCACACACACACACACACTTCACAGCACTCTCTGTCCCAGAATACAGGCCAGTCAGCAGACCAATAGTCCTCGCAAGAATCCCATGGAGTCGCAAAAGATACCAGAGTGCCTCACGATGCACTGAATCAATCGCCTTCTTGAGATCGACATAGGCTGCACGCATCCCCTGTCAAAACTCACCTGGGCGCTCCACCAGTACGCGATGTGCTAGGATAGGATCAGTTGTTGACTAACAAGGCGTGAACCCAGACTGTTCAGGTCTCTGCAGCTTCAGCAGCTACCTGCGAATTCGCATCAACAATATGTGGGGAAGCACCTTGCCTGGCACACTGAGCAGTGTAATATCACGGTAGTTGTTGCAGTCCCGGCGGTCCCCTTTCCCTTTCCAGATAGGGACGATCAGTCAGGAGGAATGGTACCGGACTGTCTTACGGCAGTCAAGACCGCATGCAACCCATGGATCATGGCCTCACCTCCAGCTTTGAGCAGTTCCGCGCTGATGTTACAGACACCAGGTGCCTTCCCACCCCTCAACTTGGCCACAGCCTCCCTGACCTCACCCAGAGAGGGTGGGCTTTCGTCAATGGGTGGGTCAGCATTCACCACTTGCAACCCAACAAGGAAGTTGCGTACGTGGAGGGTCCGACATAATATATCTATATATCTATATATCTATATATATATATATATATATATATAGATATATCTCTATATATATATATATATATATATATATATATATATATATATATATATATATATATATATAATCCCTCCCAGATTTATTAGCCAAATATGTTTAAGAGACCCATAGAAAACTAGTTAATAGAGACAATGATTTCTACCACTTTTTCACAAATATATGTATGTGTGTGTGTGTGTGTGTGTGTGTGTGTGTGTGTGTGTGTGTGTGTGTGTGTGTGTGTGTGTGTGTGTGTGTGTGTGTGTGTGTGTGTGTGAGTGTGTGTGTGTGTGTGTGTGTGTGTGTGTGTGTGTGTGTGTGTGTGTGTGTGTGTGTGTGTGTGTGTGTGTGTGTGTGTGTGTGTGTGTGTGTGTGTGTGTGTGTGTGTGTGTGTGTGTGTGTGTGTGTGTGTGTGTGTGTGTGTGTGTGTGTGTGTGTGTGTGTGTGTGTGTGTTAGTGTTTGCGTGCGTGTATGCGTGCGTGAGTGCGTGCGTGCGTGTTTGCCTGCCTGCCTGCCTGCGTGCGTGCGTGCGTGTAGCGTGCGTTCGTGCTTGCGTGTATGTGTGCGTGCGTGCGTGCGTGCGTGCATGTGTGTGTGCATGCGTGCGTGCATGCGTGCGTGCGTGCGTGCGTGCGTGTGTTCGTGCATGCGACAGCCGTCCAGATCTAGACTCCAATTTTTTTCCGCCTCAACTCCAAGCTAAACCGAACTGAACAAAACTAACCGTCGAAAACCGAGGTCTGGCCCTAAATCGCCACACACATACGGCATGGTGAGACAGAGACATGGCTCCCCCACACACCACCCCCCTCCTCGTGCTGACGAGGGAGCGCATCGACACGCTTTTGGCCGAGCACAAGCAGGTGCTGGGGCGCGGCGCCTCGTGCACAGTGTACTTGGTGGAGGTTGGCGTCGCCCTGTGCTGCCTCAAGGTGGCAAGGGAGTAGCGCCTCGCCGCCATGTTCCGCAGGGAGTTTGACATCCTACTGGACCTGGACGGCGCGGCGGGCGCCCCCAATGCCTTGGGCACCAGCTTTGGGTTCCCCGTTATGCTCACCACCTTCCGCGGCCAGAACACCTTCTGCGACCTGCACAACCTTGCTCCCCGCGACACTGACAAACTGGCGGTCTTCGTGGCGCTGGCACGGGACGTGCGGCAGCCCCACGCCCAAGGCTACGCTCACAATGACATCAAGACCGACAACGTGGTGCTGCACCAAGGCGCCGACGGCCGCCTGCAGGTGTCCCTCATTGACTACGGCTTGGCCAAGACATTCGGCACAGGACCCCGCATCGCGCGCACGCACACGCACCGGACGCCTTGGATGGCCCTGGAGCTGCGGTGCAGCGCGCTCTGCTCGATCCCCGTGGACGTGTTCTCCCTCGGCTACGTCCTGAGGCGCGTCCTGGCCTGCGTGTGGCACACACGCGCTACCCCGGCCTGGAGGTGCTGGCCGACAGCGCCATGGCAGCAGACCCGGTCAGGATGTACGCGGGCGAGACATCCAGGAAGGCGGCCCTTGTCCGGCGTGTTCGCAAGGCCTTCTCCTGCCTCTTCCCGCGCCGCCGCCATTACTAAGGAGGAAGACAAGTCAGGATTTCCTTTCCTAACGGATGAATGGTTTTACCAGTCCAGTTCTTTCCTTTGGAGGCAGTTACTCCACACCCACCAGGGGCTGAGGAATGCACACCCATAAGGAGGAAGACAAGTCAGGATTTCCTTTCCTAACGGATGAATGGTTTTACTTGTCCTGTTCTTTCCTTTTGAGACAGTTACTCTACACCTACCAAGGGCTGATTAAGCCACTCCCATAATTTATAACTAAGGAAGAAGACAAGTCAGGATTTCCTTTCCTAACGGATGAGGAGTTTTACCTGTCCAGTTCTTCCCTTTGGCGGCAGTTACTCCACACCCACCAAGGAACACACTCCTTAGTGGATTTAACTTTATATTTTATCATCTACTTATCCATCTATCTATATATTTATTTTGTACCCATTTATCAACTTGGCTATCTTTTTATCTGTGTACTTCTCTCTCTCTCTCTCTCTCTCTCTCTCTCTCTCTCTCTCTCATTTACACCCGACCTCTGCTGAGAGAAGGACGTGACCTCGCCCCGCTGCGCTCCACAACCTGTTGTGGTTGCTGGACAAGATAAACGCTGGCCAAGGGATGTAGACTGTATTAGGCAGGGAATACAGCAGCCAGACGTCAGTGGGTGTGTGGCCAGCAAGAGGCGAGAGCGGTCTGCCACGTGACGAGATTATTACAAATATGGCGGCGAACTTAGCCGATGGTTCTTACAATATTATTGAACATAAAGATATTCTTAATAATTATATGATGTTTAACTAACTTAATTATATAAATAATAATAATAATAATAACATTACTTAATATAATACTTAGCCTAGAACATGGCTCGGCCACACCTCACTGTGCCCTCACAGTGTGAAAATAAGGGAAAATGTTAAAAGAAAAAAAAAATGGAGAGCCAGCACAAACATAGCATGGCGAGCAACAATTATAAAAAGAAAGGAAGAAAAAGGCCTAAGGAGACAAGGCATCAAACTTTTTTGAGCCTGTCAGCATGCACGACTTCACTTGCTTTTGACAATACATGCAGAATCTTAAACTTATGGCCGTGAAGCTGTTCCGTAATCACAAAGGGGCCAATGAATTTAGGAGCAAGTTTACATTGACGGTTAGTGGAACGCTTCATAACTTGGTCACCCACAGTCAAGGTGACTGGTGTAGCAATGGGGTGTTGCTTCTGAATCATCTCAGCCCGTGAAGCGGCAAGTCTCTTACGTACTGACTGGTGGATAGACTGGAACATATGGAGCAACACTTGATTATAATCATCACTGTAAAGAGGTTTAGGGGAGTCAAACAAAACATCATAGGGCAGACGCTTATCAGTCCCATAGAGAACAAAAAATGGAGATTTCCCCGTAGATGAACAGTGAGAAGTATTAATACTAGCAGCAACATGTGGAAGCCAATCTTCCCATGAATCATGAAAATCACCTGCAAAGTGGCGAAGGACATCAAGAATTTTCTTATTAGTCCTCTCAACAAGACCATTAGAGGCAGGGTGATGAGCTGCAATGAAGGTTTGCTTTATGTTAAATTTGTCACAAATCTGTTTGAGTATCTGATTTGAAAATTCAGTTCCATTATCTGAGAGTAAGATATGGTGTGTGGTATAAGGACAAATTAGATGAGAGACAAGAGCATGGGCCACAGTCTGAGCAGCTTTGTTCGGCAAAGGCACCAACACGACAAAACGGCTGAAATGGTCTACACAGACGAGCACGTACGCCGATCCTTGATGACTGCGTGGGAGCTGTAAGAGATCAATGCCTACAGTATGGAATGGAGCATCAGGCAAGGGATACTCTAATATAGGAGCAGTCTTGGTAGAGCTTTTGAACTGAGCGCAAGAAGTGCACTGGGCTACATATCGCTCTATGTCAATCCGCATCGTCGGCCAATAATACTTACGACGAGCGGCAGTTAAGGTTCTGTCACGTCCAGGATGACCTGCCTGAGGCATGTCATGGACAAGCTTGAGAGCAGTCTCTACCTCAGTCGAAGGAATGACCAGTTGTTTCACAGTGTCCTCACCCAGAGTGACGACACGACACAGAAGGCCATTCTCCAGTAAAAACTGAGAAAAAGGAACAGGCAGCGCAGGTAAGGCAGACTCGTCACCCGATTCGAGAGCATAGACGACAGCCTTCCATAAGGAATCCTGGCGCTGAGCCTTGGAGAGCTCTTCAGCAGAAAAATTATGAACCTGAGCAACTGCAGAAACAGGGATATTGCGAGAAAGGGCGTCTGCTGCAACATTTGCTCTGCCTGGCAAGTACTTGATGGTAGGACTAAATTCCTGAATAGTTAAATACCAACGAGCAAGACGGCCTGAAAGGTTTTTACCTTTACCCTGGAAAAGTTGAGTTACTGCAGTGTGGTCTGTGTAAATGGTTATGGGATAACCAAAAATGATTTCCCGAAAATGTTTAAGTGCCCACACAACAGCCAGAGCTTCAAGGTGAGTCACTGAATATTTACTTTCAGCCGGTGAGAGGACACGGCTAGCATACGCAATCACCTGTTGATGTTGACCTTCCAATTGCTGCATCAAGACAGCACCAATGCCAAGAGCCGATGCGTCAGTGCACATGGTGAAGGGCATGCCATAATCTGGGAAGGTGAGAACAGGCGTATTAGTAAGCGCATGTTTCAAAACATCAAAGCTATGTTGCTGTGCATCATGCCACATAAAGGGGACATCCTTCTTCAGGAGACGAGTCAGAGGAGAGGCAATGGATGCAAAATTTTTGACAAAGGCACGGTAATAACCGGCCAACCCTAGAAAAGAACGCACATTTTCTGTGGTCTGAGGTGTAGGGAAATTTGTGACAGCTTTGATCTTGCAATCCATGGTATGGATGCCATTTTTGTCTACAGTATGACCCAGAAATTGAATTCTAGACTTGAGGAAACTGCATTTCTGAATGTTAAGTGTAAGGCCAGCTTGAGACAGCTTCTGAAGGACAACTTCAAGTTTAGCAAGATGACTATCAAGGTCCTTTGATACAAGAATGAGGTCGTCCAGGTAAACAAACAAGCCATTCCCAATAATACCTGCAAACAAGGTGTTTACTAAACGCTGGCAGGTCAAGGGAGCATTACGGAGACCCATAGGACATCTCAGCCATTCATAGTGACCTGAAGGCGTAGAAAAAGCAGTTATCTCTCTTGACTGGGTTGCAAGTGGAATTTGCCAAAAACCAGACTTTAAGTCAAGGCTCGTAAAGACTGAATTGCCCTTCCCGATGGACTGCAAAAGTTCAGATAGAACAGGCAGTGGGTAAACATCAGGGACAGTGACTTCGTTAACTTTACGAAAGTCAATCACAGGACGAAAAGATCCATCTTTTTTCTTTACGAGGAACATGGGCGAATTCCACGGTGAGTTTGATTCTTGAATGATATTGTCTTTGAGCATACCTTGAATCATGTCCTCAACAACAGCTTTTTGGCTATGAGGCAAACGGTACGCTTGCGTGTAGGATGGGCGTGTGTCTGGTTGAAGTACAATACTGTGCGAGACTTTGTCGGTTGCACCCAACGACTCACCTGGCAACGCAAAAACAGACCTATACTTGGCTAAAAGAGGAAGAAGACTGGGCTTAACCTCAGGGAAATCCAAAACCTTTACATAGGGAGCTATCTCACGAATTGTGGCCGCTCTGTCAGTAGACTCAAGATGCGCTGGAACAGACTGAACAGAGGCAATGAGATGCGGAGGATCCTGGGAAAACAACCCGTCACAAATTTCAAAACTGCCAAGATGGACACCATCCTTCAATTGTACAGGAGAACCTGTAGTATTTGTGACCAAGACATCAGTGATGTGGTCGTCACGCACAGTACACAGAGTACTTTCAAAGGCAAGCCGCTTAACTCGAGCAGTGTCAGGAAGAGACAGTACGGAACTGCCAACTGGGGCATCCTTCAATCGTACTGACAATCGTGCAGCACTAGTAGGGCCCACATACTGATCTCCAATAAGAACAGCAGACACCTGGCATGGAGTGGAAACCGAACTTTTCGATTCCACAGTACCCGACGTGGATACTGCCGCAGGAGCACATACAGGTGTCGCTTGCTCAGACGACTGCGAAACAGCGTGCACAGCGTGAACAAAAGTGTCAGGGACTACATCCATTGGATGGACAACTCGACTGAGAAGAGGAGTGGGAGAATCCATTGCCTGAAGGAAAATCCATTAACAGACAACTCTCTGCGCCTGGGATACAAATCAAGGAGTTAGAAATTAATGAATTTAAACCTAAAATGCCATCACACTCAAGTGCAAAGTCCTCAGTGACATAAAATGTGTCTGAAAAAGAATTTGAATCATCTGAAAGGCAAATTTGCAAATTGATAAGACCATTTACTTTAAGAGGAATGCCTTGAACACTAGTGAGAGTTACATCTGAGGACTGGAGTGACAAGGGAGATTGAGCATTAAGCACTTGAAAAGCAGAAAACTAAGTAAATTTACAATGGCACATGTTTCAACTCCCAAATAAATAGTAATGACATTTACTGACAATGAAAATTTTAATAATGATCAAGAGCATGAAGCAATGACTGATGTGACAGAATCTGATTTTAACTCTGAGCATGCGGAGAGGGCGCTGAGGAAAATTTTGATTCTTTAGTCTCAAGATTGAGAAACACTCATCAGTCGTATGGTTACCATGCTCATGCACAACGCAATACTTCAAGGAACGAGAAGTCTGCGACTGTTGTGCTACTGGAGCAGGCTTAGAAGAAGTGACAGGCTGCTTGGTAGGGCTAGAAGCCGCAGAAACATCCTTAGGAGGAGTAGAAGCAGTTGGAGCAGCTGTCTTGTAACCTTCACGAGCATCACGCTTCTTTTGAAAGCAGAATCGCGAGGTGTGTCCGTCCTTCGAGCAATACGAGCAGGTACGGGAAGACCGTTTGAGCTGTGGCTGCTGCTGTGAAGCAGTAGGAAGGGATACTGGTGCCCTTGCCGAAACCGGAGCAACAGAAGCTGCAGAAGGAGGAGGAACTTTAGGGGACTCAGTCAATTTTTTGCTAAGTTTAGTGGAAAAATCATAAAATGAGTCAACAGGTTTTAGAGTAAGAGAGGACGCCATACGTCTCTCTGCAGGTGTAAGATATTGGACATAAAATAAAACCTCCAAGACTGTTCTCAGTTTATCTAAGGGGACAGCACCATTTACAGCCCATTTATCTTTGAGTGCCGTGATAGCATCATCAGCTAAGTCCGCGGCGCGGGCCTGACCTCTAAGGTGGCCCACAGAACCTAACTGAGTAGTGAGGGACTCAGCCAAACGAAATGGGAACTGCAATGAATCATCACGCTGACAGGCTCCAAAAATGTTGAGAAAATGGAGCTTGAACTTGTCATAGTCATAGTTCAAAAGATCTGGACGAAAGTGAGAAGCCAGCATGAGATCAGAGGCAAGACTGTTAGGAGTCAACTGAGAGCGTACAAAGGATATTTTGTCAGCATTAGTAGTTACATTAGAGTTGCGCATGGCATCTTCAGCTTGTTGGATAAAAGAGGATGCTGAATACATAGGGTCCTCGCCAGAGAAACGGCGGAGACCTGGATCCTGATGAAGTAATTTAATGCAAGGAGAGACAGAAGTAGTAGTAGACATTGTGTTAGTAGAAGTAGTAGTAGTCATTGTGTTAGTAGAAGAGGTAGGAACAGAAGTATCAGTGACAGGCATGGTGAAAAAATTAGCTGGAAAATAGAGGTTATTAGATCTTAATAGCATAGAAAACACAGAAGAGTTAATACATAATAAGACATATAATAATAATAGTTAATGGCAGAAAAAATATTGATAAGGGTTACATCAATGCCATATAATCATAAATCATCAAATAAGGGAAGAAAAAAATATATATATATAGATGAACACCACTTTCAAAAAGAAAGATAATGTGGACTCACTGAAAGAAAATAATAATGCTAACAGCACAAGCAGTCACTAGTGAGTCAAGTGTTCACACAATGAAATCAATACTGGTTGTATAATGTTTGTAAAATATAAATGTTTTTTCTTCTTTGCCACAAATTTACTTGAGTTACCCCTGAAATTTTTCTGGCAGCAAGGGGGGAACAAGAGAAAACGGGATTCTTCACCAAAAAGTACACAAATCACTTACGGAAGGAAAATGTACACTGGTGGACAAGAATGTGTGTGTAATTGTGACAAAAGAATAAATATCACTGCTGTATACAATAAACTGTGTTAAATGTGCACAAAAAAATTAATGGGACGGAATACAGAAATGGCGCGAAGCAGCTCAGCTGTAGCCAATCACATACGCAGGAGGCCGTGACGTCACGGAAGAGACGCTGCCTTTTGAGCCAATCACAGCGCACAAAACACGGCAGCCAATGACAGAGGCAGTAAGCAATGACGTCATCACACAAGGCACAGCGCTGCGGCCATCTTAACCGTTCACAATTATAAACAGGCACATGCACAAAATAATAAACACAGGGAAAGCACTTGAGAACTCAACTGTCGCGTGGAGCAGGAGAAAGCAGGAGCAGGGTAGCAGTGTAGCAGGGTAGAGCGAGGCTCGAGGAAACTGCAAGGCGGTAGCGGACACACGTGGAGCAGGGGGAGAAGCAGGGGTCCCACGAAGGCTGGAAAATCTTGCACGCCAAAATATCATCCACAGCCACAGGCAGCACACAAGCAGGAAGGGTCCTAAAGCACAGGATACAATGAGAACCCGATACTATTCTGCTAGACAGCAAAGTGCAAACCAAACACAGGCGGGGCCGGTCCAGGCTGGGCGGCGGCGGCAAGTATGGCGACACGCGGTGTGGGCAGCGGGGCGCTCGGAGTGGCGGCCCCACACAAAGTCTTCTTTTTAAGTCCACTGGGGCAGGAACAAGCTCCTCAAAGGTCCACAGTTTACCGCAGCCACCAGGTGTTGTGGTTGCTGGACAAGATAAACGCTGGCCAAGGGATGTAGACTGTATTAGGCAGGGAATACAGCAGCCAGACGTCAGTGGGTGTGTGGCCAGCAAGAGGCGAGAGCGGTCTGCCACGTGACGAGATTATTACAAATATGGCGGCGAACTTAGCCGATGGTTCTTACAATATTATTGAACATAAAGATATTCTTAATAATTATATGATGTTTAACTAACTTAATTATATAAATAATAATAATAATAATAACATTACTTAATCTAATACTTAGCCTAGAACAAACCTCGCTTGCCCGCGCTCCACACCTTGTCAGCCCTGTGTTTTCGTCGTGCTCTTGGGATTGCGTTTGCTTTCACGTGCGTTTGTGTGTTCTCGCTTGTGGACTTTGTGTGTTGCCTGTGATTTCCCGACACGTGTTTGGTGTGTTCGCTTATGGTTTCTGCGAGTGTGTCTGCTTGTGGTTGCCTCTGTGATTTGTGTTTCCGGTGTTTTTGCGTGTGATCTGGCTGTTTCCAGGTGTTCTGCGTGGGTTTCAGAGTGATTCAAGTGTGTTGTGTTTCCGGTGTTTTTGCGTGTGATTTGACTGCGTGGGTTTCAGAGTGTTTTGAGTGTGCTGTTTTGTTTCTGGTGTTTTTGCGTGTGATTGGCTGTTTTCGAGTGTTCTGCGTGGGTCTCAGAGTGTTTTGAGTGTGCTGTTGTGTTTCCGGTGTTTTTGCGAGTGACTTGAGGGTGTTTAGTCGTGCTTGTACTTGGGTTTCTGAGTGTTTCGTGTGTTCCGAGTGTGTTGTTGTGTTCCCGAGTGTTTCACACGTGATTTGGGTGTGTCGACAACTCACCCTTTGAATTCCCTGAGGATTCAATCTGCTCCTCCTCACTATACCCTCTTTAAATCCCCTAGAGGATTAACACTTCCTACACCCCTTTCCCTCACCTCACCTCAGCCCCCCCCACCCTCGCTCACCTCACATCCCTTTTGCTCCTCCTCATCCCCTAGAGGATTAGCCCTTCCTACTCCTCCCTCACCTCCACATATTTCTAAGCCCTCCCCCCCTCACTCACCTTATCTCACATCCTATTTACCCATCCCTTCACCCACCTTACCTCGCCTCTTTCTTAACCCTTCTTGTTTTCACACACCTCACTCACCTCACATCCCTTTCTACTCCTCCTCTCTCCCACCTCACCTATTTCCTAACCCTCCTTGTTCTCACACACCTCACTCACCGCCTCTCTTTCCCCCTCTTTACTCACCTCACATCCGTTCCTACTCCTCCTCTCTCTCACTTTTCCTCCATTACTAAACTACCTCTCACACACCTCACCCCCTTTCCTAATCCCCTTCACTCTGTGTTTTTATCTCTTTCATTTCAGCTAGGATGGCGCCTAAAAAGTGCAGTACTTGTAACGGTAGCTTCTCAGCTCACTTTTTTACAGGGCGTTCTGCTGTCTGTCGACTGTGTCTCTCCAGGCAGCATCTCGAGACAAGACTGCAGGAGCAGGAAGAGAACACAAAGGAACACAAAGGAAGAACAAACAACAGCAGACCTGCTGGTCCTTACGAGGTTGTTTGTGACAAGCTACACTAACTATCTAATCAAAGGTGGAAGATGAAGGACAGCAAAGGCGAAGGCTCCTCCCCACCCCCCCATCCCTCCAGCCAAAGCTGGCAGGAAAGGAAAAAGAACCATGCAGCATGGAAAAACTGCATGGAATTTATGTAGGAAAGAGGAAAGAACTACCATTACTGCTACCACTAACCGGGCGATAAAAGCGGACAAGGACACCAGTATTCGAAAGAACTTAACGTTATTACGACAATGAGTAATATCTTAGTTGCTGGTTGGATTCAAAACACTTGTCTAATCTATTCTTGAAGGCCGTAACTGTTGTACTATCAACGACATCACAAGGTAGAGAGTTCCAAACATTAACAACTCGATTGAAGAAGAAGTGTTTAGCTTCGTGCGACGAGAATCTTTTACCACTTATCTTCAAATTGTGATTTCTTCTTGTTCTATTTGATCGATCAATTGTAAAGTAATCTTCCGCATTAATATTACTGAATCCTTTGAACATTTTAAACACTTCTATTAGATCGCCTCGCATTCTTCGTTTTGCTAGGCTGAATAAATTTACTTATTTAAGCCTTTGTTCATATGACAAATTTCTCAACCTAGGAATCATCTTTGTTACTCTTCGTTGGACCCGTTCCAACTTTTCTATGTCTTTTCTGTAGTAGGGAGACCAAAACTGTACACAGTACTCTAGACGGGGTCGAACCAACGAATTATACAGTTTTAATATTACTTTTTCCGATTTATTATTAAAGACTCGTCCGATGAAGCCAACCAATTTATTTGCAGTTTTAACTACCTCTGAACAATGCTGACCGGGCTTTAGATCGCTCGATATAGTGATTCCAAGATCCTTTTCTTTACTTACTGCAGAAAGTTGTTGGCCATTCATTACGTACCGAACGCGATTGTTATTTTTTCCGATGTGCAACACTTTACATTTCTCAACGTTAAATTTCATTTTCCATTGATTGGCCCAACGTGCAAGTCGCTTTATATCTGATTGTAAGGCTTCTTCGTCGAGTATCGCAGTTACTTTACTAGCAATTTTTGTGTCATCAGCAAATTTTGATACTTTGCAAGTGAGCCCATCATCGATATCATTAACATAAATTAAGAAGAGCATGGGGCCAAGCACTGATCCTTGAGGTACGCCGCTTTTGACATCGAGCCAGTTAGATGTAACACCGTTTAGAACTACTCTCTGTTTCCGCTCAGAGAGTCAGTCCGCAAGCCAATTGTGAATGTTACCCGAGATACCGTGCGCCAGTAGTTTGCTGAGCAATCGTTGGTGGGGGACCTTATCAAATGCCTTTTGAAAATCCAGATATATGATATCTACTGATCTGGTTTCATCGAACACCTCAAAAATATAGTGAAAAAAATCAAGTAAGTTAGTCAAACACGAACGTTTACTACGGAAGCCATGTTGCGAATTATTTATTATATTATTTTCTTCGAAGAATTTCACCATATTGTCGCGAATGATAGTCTCCATTAACTTACAAACAATCGATGTCAGGCTAATTGGTCGATAGTTTCCTGGATGAGACTTGTCCCCCTTTTTGAAAATTGGTGTGACATTTGCAAGTTTCCAATCCGACGGAACTTTTCCAGCTGTTAAAGATTTATTGAATATGATGGAGAGCGGTTTACAAATTTGATGTTTGATTTCTTTTAAGACCCTAGGGGTAATTTTGTCTGGACCAGGAGCTTTGCTTACTTTAATCTTTTCAATTGTTCGTAAAATGTCACTTTCTACGATGAGCACGCCACTTAACATCTTTTCGGTCCTTCTAACCTCCGGCGGTTGAGGTGATAAACAATCTTCGTCGGTAAATACGGATGGAAGAAGGCCAGAATAAAATAATAGAGCTTTCTCTCACCAGACAGCATCTCGAGACAAGACTGCAGGAACAAGAAGAGAAGATGGAAGCAGGTCAGAATAAAATAATAGAGCTTTCTCGCACTGTTGCCTCCTTGCAGGAATTCATCCAGGCTAACGTTGATGTGGTGCCAAACCCTTCTCCAACCCCCCCCCTTGCCCTCAGCGGTACCGTCGACACCAGCGGACAACACCACGCAACGTGAGGATGCTAGTGGCACCGCCCATGATGGCTTCACCTTCGTGAATGGAGGAGCCAAACCAGCCAGACGAGCGATTTATCCTGTTCATTGCTTCAACAGGTTTGCCATTCTGGAGGAGGAGGACGAGCAGGAGAGCACCTTCCTGGTGGGTGACTCCATGATTCGCCAGCAGGTCGTTGAGTTCTGCGGCAGAGTTCCTCGTCGAAGACGGAACTATTGCTATCCTGGTGCTGGGATCGACGATATAACTGCTGCTCTTGAGGAGATCTCCCCCCAGGCTACTAATGATTCACTGTTTGTTATTCACACAGGTACGAACGACGTCACCACGACCCGGTCTGAGGAACTCCTGGAGAAGTACCGTAGGCTCATCTAGCAGTATAAGTCTAGATCCCCTAACATTTTGATTTCAGGAGTTCTACCACGGACTTGGGCGGAGAGCGACTTTTTCAGTAAGGCCTTCAGCCTAAACAACCGCTTACAGACTCTTTGTAGGGAGCTTGACGTGGAGTTCTTCAACGCATGGGACAACTTCTATGGACATAGTGAGCTCTTCCACAGAGACGGATTGCACCTTTCTCCCATCGGGGCAGCCAGATTCCGAAGGCTCCTCAACGACGCAGTACATGTCATCCGAGCAAAAAACGAGTCACGGCCACGTCCCTCCACCCCGCCCGTGTAAATAGACGCCGTGCATCGCAACAAACCCGTAACCGTGATCCCGCAAGTACCACCACCTCTATTACCAAGCCTCTAGATAACTTAAAAATCCTTAGTTTCAATGCGCGTAGCCTAAGAAACAAATTTGATGAACTGAGATGTCTTGCTTTAACATAAAATTTTGACATAATTGCTATAACCGAAACATTTATCGACACCACAAATATTGATTTAAGTTCCGAATACAACATAGATGGCTACAGACTCTTCAACAAAGATCGTGTAAACCGTAGAGGCGGTGGCGTCGCCCTTATATCAAAAGCTATTTGCAACCCACTGACAAAACACCGGGAAACAGTAACGTTGAACATTTGTGCATGCGAGTAAACATTGCAAAAGTCAATTTAAATACATCTGTCACCTACAGACCTCCCGGGCAATCACTCGATGACGACCTTGAAATGTACAGCGTCTTAAGGCAGTCACTTAATAACAACGACTCACTGATATTATGAGACTTTAACCTCCCCCATATCGACTGGGCGACACTGTCAGGTACAAAAGCCGAGTCACATAGAATGATCGAGTTTCTAGAAGAAAATTATCTAAGCCAAATGGTTTCTGAGCCAACTCGACAAAATAATATACTCGACCTTGTTATAACGACCCAAGATAACCTAGTCAGTAGTGTCACGGTAGGAGAACACCTCGGTTCTTGCGATCATAAATTAGTGCGCGTCGACATTAGAGCTCAATCATCAGTGACTGAAAATAATGTAAAGGTGCCCAATTTCAAAAGAGCAAACTTCGTAGAAATCCAAAAAAACTAACAGAAATACAACTATCAGATGACGGCAACGTAGATGAAGCCTGGCTAAGCCTTAAAAATCACTTACTCACTCAGCAGAATACATTCGTCCCCTTGTGCGAGAAGCGAATTAACACTAATAAAAGCCCACCGTGGTTTAACAGCGAAATTAAACAATCAGTCAATGAGAGAAAATTGTTTTACAGGTTAAAGAAAGAACAAAGCACGCCAGAAAACATTAGACTTTATAATGATGCCAGGCGACGAGTAAAAAGACTAGTAGATCAGGCAAAGCGTAGATTTGAAGAAAATATTGCAGCCAACTGTAAAAATAATCCGAAATCTTTCTTCAGTTACATAAACAACAGAAAGGCGATCAAAAGTGGTATTGGACCTTTAACAAACAGCGACGGTGCACTAGTGACTGACAGCCAACACATCGCAAACCTCTTAAACAATTACTTTTCCTCGGTGTTTAATACTAACAGTCTTCCTCTCGCTACCACCAACACCAGTACTATTGTAAATCTCGAGCATGCATTGCCTAATTTTGAAATAACAACCGATGAAGTCCTTAAAGCTCTCCATTCACTTAAAACAAATAAAAGTCCCGGACCCGACGAAGTATATCCTATACTGCTTAAAAAAAACAAAGAGCGAAATACTCTCCTCCCTCACTACCGTATTCAATATGTCCTTGCGACAAGGCATCGTCCCTTCGGATTGGAAAAAGGCTAACGTGACACCGATTTTTAAGAAAGGAGACAAAAAAATACCAGGTAACTACGGACCCATTAGTCTAACTTCAATTGTAGGTAAGCTACTCGAGAGCATAATTAGAGACAAAATTGTGAGTTACCTCGAAAGCCACTCATTAATTGGGGATTCAAAACATGGCTTCCGTAACAAAAGATCCTGCCTGTCAAACCTACTGACCTTTTATAACGATCTCTTCTCAATTTATGACGTAACCAAATCAGTGGACGTAGTCTATCTTGATTTCCAGAAAGCGTTTGATAAAGTCCCACATCATAAATTACTTTATAAATTAAAGCAAATAGGCATTGACGGTCAAGTAAACCAATGGATCGCGAATTGGTTGAGCAACAGACAACAAAGAGTAGTGATTGACGGATTTAACTAAGAGTGGGCGCCGGTCACTAGTGGCGTCCCTCAGGGCTCGGTTCTTGGCCCAGTGCTCTTCATTATTTACATCAACGACGTGGATGTTGGACTCAATAATCGCATTAGTAAATTTGCAGACGACACAAAGATTGGTAACTCGGTTCTCACTGACGAAGACAGGCAAAGCCTCCAAGAGGATTTGCACAAAATTTCAGCTTGGTCGGATAAATGGTAGATGCCCTTAACGTAGACAAGTGCCAGGTCCTTCAAGTTGGAACAAAAAATAAGAAGTTCGATTACGAAATACGCGGCGTTAAACTCACAAGTGTTCAATGCGTTAAGGACCTGGGTATTAAAATCGCATCAAACCTCAAATTCTCACATCAATGCATCGATGCAGCAAATAAACAATTTTGTTCTGTCTACATTCGTGAAACCATTAATTAAGTATTATAAAACATTCGATCAGTTTTCCTCGGAGGCGACGTTTCTCAAGAGAGAACATGTTAAGGGTGGAAAGCCTTTCTTCGTAGGATTTGTTGCGCAAGGAAGGGATCATTTTTGTTGCTCGACGCTGAACACCTTCTAGTTTAGCAATGTCCTTTGCATGGTGGGGAGACCAAAACTGTATCGCATGTTCCAAGTGGGGTCTGACTAAACTATTGTAGAGCGGAAGTATTATATCTTTATTTTTGAATAAAAAGTTTCTTTTTAGGAAGCCCAACATTCTGTTCTGTGCTTTATGTGCTTTATGTGCTAATTATGAACTTTACATTTCTGCCCGAAATCGTGCCAAATCTATTCTCCGACTAACCAAAAATTCTTTCATTAATAGAAAATGTCAAAACCTTGCTTTCTCTAACTCTTCCCGTGACTTCTGGCATCTAGCCAAAAACATCTCCTCCAACTTCACTTCTTCATCTTTCCCTCCACTCCTCAGTCCTGACGGCAACACTGCCGTCTCATCTATCTCTAAGGCTGAACTCTTCTCTCAAACTTTTTCTAAAAACTCCACTCTGGACGATTCTGGGCATATTCCTCCTACTCATCCCCCCTCTGACTCCTTTATGCCTGTTATAAAGATTCTTCAAAATGATGTTTTCTATGCCCTCTCTGGCCTCAATCCTCAGAAGGCTTATGGACCTGATGGAGTGCCTCCTATTGTCCTTAAAAACTGTGCCTCCGTGATGTCACAATGCCTGGTAAAACTCTTTCGCCTTTGCCTGTCAACATCTACCTTTCCTTCTTGCTGGAAGTATGCCTTCATACAGCCTGTACCTAAGAAGGGTGACCGCTCAATCCCTCAAACTACCGTCCTATTGCTTTACTTTCTTGTCTATCTAAAGCTTTTGAATCAATCCTCAACCGGAAGATTCAAAAGCACCTTTCCACTTCTGACCTTCTATCTGATCGCCAGTATGGGTTCCGCAAGGGCGTTCTACTGGTGATCTCCTAGCCTTCTTAACTGACTCTTGGTCATCCTCTCTTAGCCGTTTCGGTGAAACTTTTGCTATTGCGCTGGACATATCAAAAGCTTTTGATAGGGTCTGGCACAAATCTAGCTTTCAAAACTACCCTCCTACGGTTTCTATCCTTCTCTCTGTACCGTTATCTCCAGTTTCCTATCTGACCGTTCTATTTCTGCCGTGGTAGACGGTCACTGTTCTTCCCCTAAATCTATTAACAGTGGTGTCCCACAGGGTTCTGTCCTATCTCCCACTCTTTTTCTGTTGTTCATTGATGATCTTTCCAAAACGAACTGTCCTATCCATTCCTACGCCGATGATTCCACTCTGCATTATTCAACTTCTTTTAATAGAAGACCCACCCTTCAGGAACTTAACGACTCAAGGCTGGAGACTGCAGAACGCTTAGCCTCAGACCTTACTATTATTTCCGATTGGGGCAAGAAGAACCTGGTGTCCTTCAACGCCTCAAAACACAGTTTCTCCACCTATCCACTCGACACAATCTTCCAAACAACTATTCCCTATTCTTTGACAACACCCAGCTATCACCTTCCTCAACACTAAACATTCTCGGTCTATCCTTAACTCAAAATCTCAACTGGAAACTTCATATCTCATCTCTTACTAAATCAGCTTCCTCGAGGCTGGGCGTTCTGTACCGTCTCCGCCAGTTCTTCTCCCCTGCACAGTTGCTGTCCATATACAGGGGCCTTGTCCGCCCTCGTATGGAGTATTCATCTCTTGTGGGGCTCCACCTCACACAGCTCTTCTGGACAGAGTGGAGGCTAAGGCTCTTCGTCTCATCAGCTCTCCTCCTCATACTGATAGTCTTCTACCTCTTAAATTCCGCCGCAATGTTGCCTCTCTTTCTATCTTCTATCGATATTTCCACGCTGACTGCTCTTCTGAACTTGCTAACTGCATGCCTCCCCCCCTCCCGCGGCCCCGCTGCACTCGACTTTCTACTCATGCACATCCCTATACTGTCCAAACCCCTTATGCAAGAGTTAACCAGCATCTTCACTCTTTCATCCCTCACGCTGGTAAACTCTGGAACAATCTTCCTTCATCTGTATTTCCTCCTGCCTACGACTTAAACTCTTTCAAGAGGAGGGTATCAGGACACCTCTCCTCCCGAAACTGACCTATCTTTCGGCCACCTCTTTGGATTCTTTTTAGGAGCAGTGAGTAGCGGGCTTTTTTTTTATTAATGTTTGCTTTTTGTGTGCCCTTGAACTGTCTCCTTTGCTGTAAAAAAAAAAAAAAAAAAAAAAAAAAAAAAAAAAAAAATCGATGCATTGATGTGAGAGTTTGAGGTTTGACGCGATTTTAATCCCCAGGTCCTTAACGCATTGAACGCTTGTGAGTTTAACGCCGCGTATTTCGTAATCGAACTTCTTATTTTTTGTTCCAACTTGAAGGACCTGGCACTTGTCTACGTTAACGGCATCTCCCATTTATCCGATCAAGCTGAAATTTTGTGCAAATCCTCTTGGAAGCTTTGCCTGTCTTCGTCAGTGAGAACCGAGTTACCAATCTTTGTGTCGTCTGCAAATTTACTAATGCGATTATTGAGTCCAACATCCACGTCGTTGATGTAAATAATGAAGAGCACTGGGCCAAGAACCGAGCCCTGAGGGACGCCACTAGTGACCGGCGCCCACTCAAAGTTAAATCCGTCAATCACAACTCTTTGTTGTCTGTTGCTCAACCAATTCGCGATCCATTGGTTTATTTGACCGTCAATGCCTATTTGCTTTAATTTATAAAGTAATTTATGATGTGGGACTTTATCAAACGCTTTCTGGAAATCAAGATAGACTACGTCCACTGATTTGGTTACGTCATAAATTGAGAAGAGATCGTTATAAAAGGTCAGTAGGTTTGACAGGCAGGATCTTTTGTTACGGAAGCCATGTTGTGAATCCCCAATTAATGAGTGGCTTTCGAGGTAGCTCACAATTTTGTCTCTAATTATGCTCTCGAGTAGCTTACCTACAATTGAAGTTAGACTAATGGGTCGGCAGTTTCCTGGTATTTTTTTGTCTCCTTTCTTAAAAATCCGTGTCACGTTAACCTTTTTCCAATCCGAAGGGACGATGCCTTGTCGCAAGAACAAATTGAATACGGTAGTGAGGGAGGAGAGTATTTCGCTCTTTATTTCTTTAAGCAGTATAGGATATACTTTGTCGGGTCCGGGACTTTTATTTGTTTTAAGTGAATGGAGAGCTTTAAGGACGTCATCGGTTGTTATTTCAAAATTAGCCAATGCATGCTCGAGATTTACAATAGTTCTGGTGTTGGTGGTAGCGAGAGGAAGACTGTTAGTATTAAACACCGAGGAAAAGTAATTGTTTAAGAGGTTTGCAATGTGTTGGTTGTCAGTCACTAGTGCACCGTCGCTGTTTGTTAAAGGTCCAATACCACTTTTGATCGCCTTTCTGTTATTTATGTAACTGAAGAAGGATTTCGGATTATTTTTACAGAGAGAGAGAGAGAGAGAGAGAGAGAGAGAGAGAGAGAGAGAGAGAGAGAGAGAGAGAGAGAGAGAGAGAGAGAGAGAGAGAGAGAGAGAGAGAGAGAGAGAGAGAGAGAGAGAGAGAATAATGAGGAGTAAGATATTATAGAAGAGAAAGTGGATTGTTGATAAAGGAGATAGAAGAGAAAGAGGGATGGAGGGAGAGTGAGAGAGAGTGTTAGGAAGCAAACTATGACAACAAGCATAAGATTAAGAACAAAGAGAAGAACAAGAACAACTAGAGGAATAGAACAAAAGTATGAGTGTACGTAGAGATGAAAAATATGGGTGAGAAAGCAGTGGAAGAAAACAAAATGAGACAGGCATAAGTAGAGAAGTGAAGGGAGCTGAAAAAAGTGAAAGTAAAGTACCCCCACTACTTGACCTCGGAAAAAAAGGAGAATTACACGTGCAGTGAGATGGGAACTGAATGGGAGACTAACGACGAGAGAACGAAAGTGGGCCGGGAACGACAGGGAGGTGAACAAAATAAAATAATAAGCTCTGGGAGAAAATTATATATGCATCGATTCGGCTTGACGCCTTGGCCTGTAGATAAGAGATAATTCGTATTTCTTGGCTTTTCTTCGGTTTCTTAGTTAACCATTTCAAGAGGGACTTAACTCACTGTTCTATAGCTTTGGTTATGATTATTTATGTGGTTATTCAACGTCTCACTTAGGATACATAACATATACCACGAAATTCTTGGTTAGTGAGAAAGATAGTAAGACTGATATAGATAGAGAGATAGACAGATAGACGGACAGAGTTAGAGAGAGGGAGGCAAACTTTTGGCCTTCGAGATCATAATAGTGGAGTGCTGATACTAGTGCTGCTGATGATGATGATGATGCTTGCACAAACTTTCAGCCAATATTATAACAGTTCCCTGAAAGCCTTATATCAGCAACTTTGTATAAGAAGCACCGTTGCCAGATTATCGTACTCAGAGCCTCGTATTCACCGGTTTCTGAGCCATAACTATTGCCAGGAAACACCAGGAATTAACCATTGTATCGATAACTATATATGAAGGCAGTTATTGGGTCGAGGAGGCAATTTTTGGGTCGGACATTGGCAAACAGGAGGCTGAATACGACAGTCTGGCACCGTTGATCAGTAGCAGCAATTCGGAGAGCACACAGTTTATACGATTACCTTCATAGATAAAAAAAATTACTTAGAACTCTGAATCAATCTTTAACCACGAACGAACAAGGCACAGAATCGAAGTCTTCACTTAGGAAGCCTCAGTTTACACTATTATGATCTTTAATCTCCATAAATGTAAATCCAGTATCCATTTGCACCTCTCTAAATATGTACACTTAGTGATTTGAGTGATAATGTCTTTGAAAAAACCCCTTAATCCAGTCGCTGAATAACCACATAGCCAGAGCTATGGAACAGTGAGTTAAGTCCCCCTTGAAATTATTAACTAAGAAAACGAAAAAAAGCCAAGAAGTATGAATTATCTCTTACCTAAAGGCCAAGACGCCAAGCCGAATGAAAGAAAACGCAAAGATGAAATTGAGGAAAGATTCGAAGAGGAATTTTTGAATATCCGGAGAAAAGACGAACGAGGCGGATTCCAAAAGAGGCGACACTGAAATTGATGGGCGGGAGGATAGAGAGAGCATGATGAGTGACAGAGGGCGAGCAAGGAGAAAGGGAGAGAACTGAGGGCAGGGGAAGAGACTGGAATTGATGGGCGGGAGGACAGAGAGAGTATGATGAGTGACAGAGGGCGAGGAAGGAGAAAGGGAGAGAACTGAGGGCAGGGGAAGAGACTGGAATTGGTGGGGGGGAGGACAGAGAGAGTATGATGAGTGACAGAGGGCGAGGAAGGAGAAAGGGAGAGAACTGAGGGCAAGAGAAGCGTAGGGAAGCAAGGGAGAGGGAGAGATGCCTGATTGGGAGAAAAGAATGACGCAAATGAAAGGAGGGAGAGATTGAGATATGGAAAAAATGAGAGAAACGGAAGCAAAAAATGGGAAAATCATAGAGGAAGGGGAGAGTTTCAAGGGGAGAGGAAGGGAGATAAATAATTACGAGAAGGAGAAGAAGAGGAAGGGAGAGGGAATTTGAAGGAAGGGAGGAAGGGAATCAACTAATTAGGAGAAAAGGATAACTGAAAGGGAGAAAGAGGGAACGAGAAGACTGATAAAAGAAAGAGAAAGAAAAGACGAAAGAAGAGAGGGAAATAGGATACATAAGGAAGATGGAAGAAGGGGAGACGGGAAGGGTGAATGAGGCGGAGAAAGGAGGAGGAGAAAGGGAACCAGAAAGACAGAAGGGAAGAGACGAAAGAAGAGAGAAAAATAGGATAAAGAAGGATGGTGGAGGAAGGGGCTGAAGGCGAGGGTAGCTGAGGAGAAAGGAGGAGAGGGAGACTAAGAAAGAGATGAAGAAAGGAAGAGAAGAAAGATGAGAGGGAATTAGGAGATATACGGAAAAGGAAGGAAGGAGGGAACTAGGAAGAGATGTAAAAAGGGGAGGCAGGCAGGAAGGGAGGTAAGAAGGAGAGGGGAGAGGAGGGGAGAGAAGGGGGAGAGAAGGGGGAGAAGAAAAGCGAGAGTATGGGGGGGAGGCATGTTTTGTGGCCGGCCTCGAGGGATAAGTAATTAGGGGGAGTAATTAAGGAAGCATAATTGTATTCCTGCGCATAATGACGGAGCCTTGCTTGCAAGGTAAATTACATGGAGGTTTATTTCGTATGCCGGAAGCGCCTTCATTCGAGAAAGATATATAAATAGATACAGATATAGATAGGTAGATAGATAGATATAAATAGATAGACAGAATTACCCCCACATGACTTAGAGGGACAAATACCTTTTGCCTGAACATTAGCACACCCTTGTCGTTCACCTGCTCTCCGAAATAGATAGATAAATAAATAGATAAATACCTTCATGTAACTATGAGGGACAATAATTTTTTTTCCTGAACATTTGCACACCTTAAAAGTTCATACGCGCTCCTTTGACACACAGTTTAAAGAGAAAACGAGCTGCAGAGATCGCCAAACCAAGGAAAGCTTTATATAATAACTCAATAGCTTCAGAAGCCAGCAGAAACATCGCTCCACAAAACGACTGGAAAACATTAATTATTATTACCTGCTAGATTTAGAAGGAAAACACATAACTAGATAATATATCAGAAGCCAGCAGAAACAACTTACTAACACGGCTGAAGGAAGCTATATGTTATTGTTTGCTATATTTACAGATCGCTCAGAGACCGAAGAGACACATTTTTAGAAAACTCAAGGATCGCCATACAAATTAAAACATTAATTACTCCATAACTTCAGAAACAAGCAGAAACATCGCTCCACAAGACAACCGGAAAACATTGATTATTACGTGCAAGATTTAGAAGGAAAACACGTAACGCGATAGTATACAGAAACCAACAGAAACATCGCTCCACAAGACAACCGGAAAACATTGATTATTACGTGCTAGATTTAGAAGGAAAACACGTAACGCGATAGTATACAGAAACCAGCAGAAACATCGCTCCACAAGACGACCGGAAAACATTGATTATTACTTGTTAGATTTAGAAGGAAAACACGTAACGCGATAGTATACAGAAACCAGCAGAAAACACTTAATAACACGACTGAAGGAGACTCTATATTATTGTTTGCTATATTTAGAGATTGTACAGACCAAAGAGACACACTGTTAGAAAACTCAAGATCCGTCAAACAAATGAAAACACACAAAAAAATCAACAGTAAATAAAAAAACAGCAGAAAACGAGCTCAAGGAACTAACTGGAAAGCATATTATCACTTGCTAAATTTACAGAACATACAGAGACCACAGAGGAATACAAACCCCAAAATACTTCACAAACCAACAAAAAATCGTCTGAACACGCTACTACCACCACAACCCCTGGTATTAAAACTTCTCAGTGCCTGCAAACTTCAGAGACCAAGCAGCGACATATTAAACTTCAGGAGTAAACGAAGACACATTAATCATAGAAAACGAGACTCAGGCGGCGAGGGGGAGACACAAGCGAGGAGGCACGCACACAGAGGCGCCTATCCGACCCTCGCCACCCGTCTCGCTGTCTCCCTTCTGCTAATCTTTACAGGCCCTAAACGCTCATGTGAATCGCAACTCATTACTACATATCACGACATGACGAGGCTACTTGACCGACGTGACATTAAGCAAGTTGACACTATTGTTTTAGATTTTGCCAAAGCCTTCGACAAAGTCCCACACAAAAGACTGACATTAAAATTGAAATACTACGGTATTCCAGGACCTATTCTTCACTGGATCACTGCATTTCTTACTAACAGGACTCAACGTGTTCTCCTTGACGGATCTTCATCTGACACTGTCCCTGTTTTTTCAGGTGTCCCACAAGGCACCGTTCTATGCCCCATTCATTTCCTTCTGTACATTAACGATCTTCCACTGTCAACGCCTAGCTCCTCCACTAGACTATTTGCCGACGATGGTTTACTGTTTAGAGCAGTAAAGGCTACTGACGACTGCAGACTACTACAAAACGACTTCGACGCCCTCGAGCGGTGGGAGCGCACCTGGCAGATGCACTTCCGACCAGACAAATGCAAACTATTAAGATTCACCAGAGCGCACAACCCCATCCATCACACTTACACTCTCCATAATTCAGATTTAGAATCAGTTCACACACACAAGTACCTTGGTATCCATCTCTCAACTAACTTGAAATTCAACACCCACATAGATCAGTGCCACAGCCAACAGAACACTGGGGCTCCTGAAGAGGAATTTACATAACTGCACACCTGACATTAAACACATAGCTTATGACGCACTTGTGAGACCAACTCTGGAATACTGCTCCACGGTGTGGGATCCTTACACACACAGAAACATTGATAGGCTAGAACAAATCAACACCAAGGCGGCAAGGTTCATTACAAACAATTACACTCGAACGCCTGACATCACAACACGGATCAAACAACAGATAAACATGGAACCTCTTCACATACGCAGACAAGCACACAGATTTACACGTATGTACAAGATCACAAACACTCACATTGACATTGACCCACAAACATACCTACACAACGCAAACTGCCAACGTACTCGTAACACACACATATATAAATACCACACATATCACACTAACACTGACGCATACAAGCACCCATACTTTCCACGCACCATGCGTGACTGGAACAGCCTCCCGCAACAGATTTTAGACTGCGGTACAATAGACTCTTTCAGAAAACAAATACACACTCACTTGTCACCACAACACACCAAGACTAACAATTACACTTGATTCACTTCCCTCCCCTGCACACCCGGCTCCCCCGTCCCCCCAACAGCCAACAAATATGCGTGTTATGCACCTGTACGGGTGCCCTGCGCATTATTGTCCAGATCCAGATCCAAAATTAAGACACCTCTCCTCCCGAAATTGACCTCTCTTTTGGCCGCTCATTACTTATGTTTTTGTAGGAACAGCGATTAGCGGGCTTTTTTTTTACAGCTTTGTTCGTTGCCCTTGAGCTGTTTCTTAAGCTGTAATAATAAATAAAAAAGCAAATGAACAGAGGTTGCTAACCCATGGTTGCCCTGCACACATTCTGAATGTTTTGGCTCATGATTTGGAAATTGGTAACATAGAAGAACATGTGGTTCATGTTGTAAAATACTTATAAAACCATCACTCTGCCTCAGCAAGATAACGTGAATCCAGAATTAAGACACCTCTCCTCCCGAAATTGACCTCTCTTTTGGCATGGACTTCTAGAATAGATGGACAGGAAACTCCCAAAAATGGGAAAAATTATTGGGGGCTGATGCGCTTTTTTTGATGTTGTGATAAAACCGTAAGAGATAATTTCAAAATTCCTTTTGGATATTGGGGAGCAACTATTTCTGCTGACAGCTGGACCAAAGAAATGTTGAAATCGCATAAGAGGAGTCCACACGGGCTCTTGGCCCCCAAAAAACTCCATTTTCCAAAAATCGGTCTTTTTATTCCTGAGCTCAAAATAATCAAAAGTATATGATGTTGGTGTCTAATTATATGTTTTTTGGGTCAACAAGTTCAATAAAATTGGTTTCAAACGTCTCAAACTTCAAATATATATATAAAAATACCAAAATTCAATATTTATTTGAAAGTCGCTGCATATTTATTGTATTTAATGTTTATGGAGCCAACAAACGGAATAGAACACATTTCAGAGGTGAAAAAGTTCACCTTCTTGTCCAAATACATAAAAAATCCAAATATCCGTTAATGTTATTCATATTATGGTTCAAAATTAGTAAGAAAGCAACATCTTGGCATTTATTTTCATAATTCGGAGGTTGACAAATTCAATATATACAATCCCTATCTACTATAAATATCAAATTTTGAGTACAAACACAGCAAAATTCAGTCTAATCCAGTCTAATAAGCAAAATTCAGTCTAAATAGTTTAAGCAAATGTAACATCAACATTTCCCTTGTGTGTCAGCTTTAGATTGGAACAGTTCTGCGTCCACTTATCCGCCCTTGCTTTATACACTTTGGGTCAGCATGTTTTAATTTGTCATTGATGTCTTTTGCAAATGCTTTGATAAAGCAATTGTTGAATCTTCTAAGCTTACTATCTATATTCTGAATATCTAAAGCTGAGAACTCATAAATCACTTTATATGCATCTAGGAAGACTTGAGGGCAACATTTTTCTCTCTTGTTTTGAAAAAGGCATACAAATACTGGGAGAGATCAAATAATTCACCAGGGGGATGTCCAAGAGCACCGCGAGACACCCTATCTAGAAATTCTGAATTGGCATTAGTGATAACAGGAGTAGAGTCTAAGCAGCATCCCTCTTGAAAGCAACATAGCCAGATATGTAGTACAGAGCAGACTTTTCTATTTCTGTAAGTGTTGTTGATATTTGAAAACATGAATCAATAATTTCCTGATCATCTTCACTGTGCGCCACGCCCTTGCAACACTCGCTGATCCCTGAGCTTTGAAGTTTGTCTGAAAGTTCTAGTTGATTGAAGAGCTTGATTCTCTGTAGCTTCAATCCATTATACACTTGATACGTGGAGATGTGGAAATTTCCCCCACTGGTCTGGCGGTAGACTCCAAATTCACCTCCAATCGATCACTTTGTATTTTCCACTGAGAACATATTTGAAGCCAACATCTATTAGGCATTTGATAACGGAAACTAATCCAGTCATAGTTTGATGGAGCGCATTACTGGTTTCACTGGTAAGCCCATGTTTCCGAACGCCTTTGATGGAACTGTCCATTAGTTTGAATGAGACTGCAACCTTTTCTATATATTCAAGTCTGTTGTCACCTTTGTCACTGTAGGGTTTTCTGTCAGGATCGTTTGTTCTATATCCTTTGTTAGGAGATTTGATGTTTAACATGTTCCATGCTCTTGTCACCATCTTTACAAAAAGTGATGTACTGATCAAACCTCTCTTTTCTAAAGCTGCCACGGTTTTTTCATTAAATAGATCACAAGCTAGTTTCACTTTTTGTTTTTCAAAATTGTTAGGATACAGTGCTGCATATGACAGTTTGGTTTCTTTCAAGCAGGATTCATTTTCCTCATTAAAATTTGGATGATATCAGAAAATTTTGCAAAGTGGGAGGCTTGTGTTTCTGCATCAATAAACTGTAGCGTTTGTGTTTTTCTGTGACCCAGTTGTTCCGAATGTTTTCAAGCAGTGAGTCATATCATAGAATGTGAAAAGTTCTTTAAAGTATGGATTATCATGGGTGTACAACTGAATAGATGGCTGCACTAGCATTGTTTTGGTGGTATACTTTGAACATTTTTTGATTCACGGAATGATTATCTGTCATTATGAGGAAAACAAATCCACCAACTTCAAATACAATCTCCATAACAATATCAATTTGTTTTTCAGGAATTCATGTTTTAAGCTGTTAATAGGTAGGAGACGAGCAACAAAAGCAGGCACCCCATTGATGGATTTATCATTATAGCTAGAACTGTTTTTGCAACCTTCTGTTCTTCACAATCTACAGCAAATCCAATTATTTGATCTTTTGAAATTGCACTGAAGGCTTCACATGAATTTCGTCAGCAGTAATGAAGCAATATCTCTCAAGCCCATCCAGTTTTGCAAACACGCTAGAAATAACCTCTTTACAGACCTCAATACTTTCAGGGCTTCCAAGTTTTCCAAAGTATGATTTTAATGTCTTTATATTAGGTAAGGATAAAAGTTTAATAATGATCTATAGCAATTTCTACTACGAAGCATAAGCTCAACTGCACTTTGAATAAGCTGACCACTGTAACGCCTACCTTTAGAACCAACACAACACATTTTCACCTGCTCTAATAGAAACAAAATCTTTTCCTTTACTTGTTCATCAATGTCATCTGAATCATTACACAGCTCAGTTAGAGTTTCAGATAATTGTGTGAGTTCATTGTGAATGTCTATAGGAAAAGATGAGACTTTCTCAATCACTTTGTCAATTTCTGAATACTTACTTAGCCTCCAATCAAACCCAGTAATAACATCACGGAGCGATACAGATGTATTGCCTTTGAAAGCTCTCACTTTCATGTCCCTATTTATGAATATTGAGAATGTTATGATTGGTGGAATGCTCTGAATATGATAAAGCTTTATTACATTATCTTCTGACATGTCACTCACAAGATTTACTGTTTGAGAATACTTCTTAAGATCATCCCAACTCATAATAGTGTCAGATTTTTCAGACTCAATCTTCTGTTGTTTTCTCCTGGATTCACCTGATACAGTACGATTATCTACATCCCTTAGACGACTGGGAGATGTTAGCACAAAACATGAAGAAGGGGTAGTTCCAAAAACAGATGGGGGATCATGTGGTCTATATCCTAATGGCCCTTGACATTTTTTGCGCTGAAAATCCTTTGGCCAATGTTTTTCACAGTACACTTTCGTCCCTTACATTGACCTTGCTGGGCAGAGCATTTACCCACAAGGCTCTTTCTTGTGGATCCTTTGGAAACCTGAAGACTGACACTTTTTCATTACTGCTGTCATAGTTGCCAGTGCAGGGTTTACCATCAAAATGGGTAATACACTTCTTAGGCATTGTTGCTTCTTTGTATCACGAGTCACGACCCTGAAAAAATAAAATAGTATAAATAAAAAGTTATTTTGATACGGTTTCTAATATTTAATTTTATGATATGAAACATTTACAATTAAAATTATTATTTCACGAATCATTAATAAGGACTTCTAGATTAGACTGAATTTTGCTGTGTTTGTACTCAAAATTTGATATTTATAGTAGATAGGGATTGTATATATTGAATTTGTCAACCTCCGAATTATGAAAATAAATGCCAAGATGTTGCTTTCTTACTAATTTTGAACCATAATATGAATAACATTAACGGATATTTGGATTTTTTATGTATTTGGACAAGAAGGTGAACTTTTTCACCTCTGAAATGTGTTCTATTCCATTTGTTGGCTCCATAAACATTAAATACAATAAATATGCAGCGACTTTCAAATAAATATTGAATTTTGGTATTTTTATATATATATTTGAAGTTTGAGACGTTTGAAACCAATTTTATTGAACTTGTTGACCCAAAAAACATATAATTAGACACCAACATCATATACTTTTGATTATTTTGAGCTCAGGAATAAAAAGACCGATTTTTGGAAAATGGAGTTTTTTGGGGGCCAAGAGCCCGTGTGGACTCCTCTTATGCGATTTCAACATTTCTTTGGTCCAGCTGTCAGCAGAAATAGTTGCTCCCCAATATCCAAAAGGAATTTTGAAATTATCTCTTACGGTTTTATCACAACATCAAAAAAAGCGCATCAGCCCCCAATAAATTTTCCCATTTTTGGGAGTTTCCTGTCCATCTATTCTAGAAGTCCATGCTTTTGGCCACTCATTACTTATGTTTTTGTAGGAACAGCGATTAGCGGGCTTTTTTTTCACAGCTTTGTTCGTTGCCCTTGAGCTGTTTCTTTAGCTGTAATAATAAAAAAAAAAGCAAATGAACAGAGGTTGCTAACCCATGGTTGTCCTGCACACATTCTGAATGTTTGACGGTCAACGTCTTGTTCTGCCACAGGACACTAGACGGACCAGGCGTGGCTGACTGAAGATGTATATCTATATTAGCTCAGGTAAATTTGTGAAGTTGACAGGGAAAATATTGATATCAAAGTTAGAGAGTGTTTTATTTGTTTATTTTTCCATTCTATACTGTTGCCCTGCAATAAGATCAAGATTTAAGTCAATGAAAAAAAAATCAAATAATATAAATCTTGATTTAAATCAATGACTTAAAAAAAACTTTAAGCGTTGTGAATTTTGAATGTAGCTCAAAATAGATGTTCTGGATCGTTATCCACAAACGTTAACATTCAATAAGGCTTTCATAGCGGTTGTGGGTGCTTCTATGGGTAGTTATGTGAGCCTAGTGATAGTTTGAGAAGGCCTCTGCACCGTGAATGTGAAAAACACTTATGACCCAAAGGCGAATTCTTCAGCCGATGCATGGAAATAAACGCAAATGTAAAATGATTTACTTCGACCTAAAACAAAAGCACCGCCTGAGAAGATTTGAGCAGAAGAAAATAATCAATCATTTGCACCGTGTTATACTAAATATGATTCCTTGAGTCAACGAAACACGCTCTTGACTGATTGGTGTTAACGTGGTGATGAATATATTAGCACCACCACCACCACCACCGCCATCATCACCATTTCCTATTTTCAATACCATCACTTCAACTACCAAAAACAACCACTATCTCTACCACCATCACCACCACCAACAGCACCACCGAAGTCAACAGTTACTATCTTTCTCTTGTTTCCCCGTCAAGGCGAATTTTCCTTCACTTTATCGACGCGGCCATTCACAGGCGAGGGAAAGGTAATCCGATGAAGAGCCCGCTCGAAACTTTGTACACAATTACACATTTTGCCCCCGCCGCCGTCGAAAGCATTGTTGATGTGGTATCCAGAAAGTGCTCAAATATTAGCCAGGAAAGAGCGGCGAGGCGTGGCGCGGGGTAGTCAACGGAGGCCGAAAAGTAACCAAGCCTGGGAGGGTCGCCGCCGAGTTTGGGATTTTTTTTTTGAAGGCTGTTATTACTGTTATTATTGTTATTATTATTGATCCGCGCGTTTTGAAGAGTGTGGTGAAGGCGGGGACAGTGTGTGTGTGTGTGTGTGTGTGTGTGTGTGTGTGTGTGTGTTGCCTCACGAGGTGTCAAGTAGAGTTCAAAGGCTGCTGCTGTGTCACGCCATCAACATACACAAGTCACAGAACGCCCCGGGACACTCCGAGATGCCCGTGTCAGCTGACCATCACCGGAGCGACGACGCGGCACGGCGAGCACTGCACACCGTGCGGGGCTAGACGCTGATCACCTTCTAGTTTAGCAATGTCCTTTGCAAGGTGGGGAGACCAAAACTGTACCGCATATTCCTAGTGGGGTCTGACTAATCTATTGTAGAGCGGAAGTATTACATCTTTATTCTTGAATAAAAAGTTTCTTTTAATGAGGCCCAACATTCTGTTCGCTTTATTTGCTTATTAAAAGTCATTATAAGGAGTAATAGCAGTACTTGTAATAATAATAACAATAATAATAATAATAATAATAATAATAATAATAATAATAATAATAATAATAATAATAATAATAATAATAATAATAATAATAATAATAATAATAATAATAATAATAATAATAATAATAATAATAATAATAATAAAAATAATAATAATAATAATAATAATAATAATAATAATAATAATAATAATAATAATAATAATAATAATAATAATAATAATAATAATAATAATAATAATAATATAAAATAATAATAATAATAATAATAATAATAATAATAATAATAATAATAAAAATAATAATAATAATAATAATAATAATAATAATAATAATAATAATAATAATAATAATAATAATAATAATAATAACAATAATAATAATAATAATAATAATAAAAATAATAATAATAATAATAAAAATAATAATAATAATAATAATAATAATAATAATAGTAATAATAATAATAATAATAATAATAATAATAATAATAATAATAATAATAATAATAATAATAATAAAATAATAATAATAATAATAATAATAATAATAATAATAATAATAATAATAATAATAATAATAATAATAATAATAATAATAATAATAATAATAATAATAATAATAATAATAATAATAATAATAATAATAATAATAATAATAATAATAATAATAACAATAATAATAATAATAAAAGTAATAATAGTAACAATAATAATAATCATAATAATAATAATAAGATAGTAATTACAGTGCACTTACAAGAAAATCAATAGAAACACTATTCCTTTACCTGTACAAATGTTAAATGTTAACCTTCATATAAGACATTAATGGCGTTTTCTAAAATAATTTCGTTTTGTTGTGCCCCACGGTCACAGAACAGCTGGTGACCTTGAGGCGGTGAGCAACACAGAGGTGAAGTGGAAAGTCATGTTGCCGCCGACGGTCAGGTTGAGGCGTAAGGCGGCAGCACCGGAGCCACTCCCCGCCGAGGGTACGCGCGTCGAGTCACTGGCCGAGGGAACATAAATTTGGGCCCTACTACTGAACGTTTCGTCACTTAAGTTCACATATTTGACAAGGCTTTCTTAGGAGTTTTGGGCATTTCCAGGAATCGTTTTATGGCCCTGTTGGTAGTTTGACCCTTCTTCTGTACCGTGAACCTAAAGAAACACTCATTAGAACCCGACTGACTCCCTCTTTGACCTTTAGAAATAGCCGATGTGAGAGCCGAAAGTGTCTTATAATGCCGACCAAAGACTCAAGATTTAGCGAATCATTTTATTCACTGACACGCTAATATATACTGGTCCAAAACTATCACACTCCTTAGATAGTTTTTTCAAGGATCTGAGTAATGACTGAATATTTTATTGTACTGTTGCACGCCTGTTTCTATCAGCCAAATAACTGACCAACCAAAGTGTGAGCGTTGAAGAATAAGTAAACGGTACGAAGATAGAGGTGGCGATGGAACGTCCGGGAGAATACTTCGTGTGTGTGTGTGTGTGTGTGTGTGTGTGTGTGTGTGTGTGTTAGTGAGTGAGTGAGCTACAGCATACGACGCTAAGCTCTTATTCTTCCTGACATTTGAATGGTGGCTCAGAGAAAATCACTAAAGAATCTTGACGTACTACTTTTTCTCATTAGCCTCTCCTCTGGGTAGGGACTGCAGGTCACTGGCCAGATGTAGTACCTGCACGCCTCTCGCCACCAACACCCCGGGAAGAGTGGACCTCCTACCGGTCTTCGCGGCACCTCAACGGACGCCTCACAAATCATCTGCTTTATGATTGATGACGGTAGTGGCTGTTAGGCCTATGGGAACGACTCAGGGAGAAACGGGTTGTTAAGCCTCGGTGCTCTGCTTAAGGTTCCTCCTCAATGAGCTCCTTTCCCCCCCCCCCCCTACTCTCACACATACAGTGGTGCCGCAAACAGGTGCTGTGACGGAAAACGTATAAGAGAAGCGGATCTCCCCAGAATGCAGGCCACAGCACCAGACTTACCCTCGACCATGAAGGGCTATTAGGTAAAAGAAGCAGTGGCGCAGAGAGGTCATTCGTCCGGGTGTCTCCTAAAAGTCAGTCGTGATTGGGCTGGGTGGGGCTGAGGGGTGAGGGCTCCTCCCTCGTAAAGTTGCACTCTTACCAGTATGTTTACAGCGCCCATAAAGAAAGGGTTTGTCATTATCGGTATTTTTTTTGTTACGATGCGAGTCAGACTTTTCCTTCGTAATGGTGCTGAAGAAAAGGAACATCACTACATCCTAATCTTTTCTTTTTTTTTTTTTTTTTTTGTTTACAGCACAGGAAGCAACTCAAGGGCAACAAAAAGAAAGTGTAAAAAAAGCCTCAGTTTTCAGGAGGGACTTTTATTGCCTAACAATTTTTTTACAGCTAAGTTCAAGGGCGTAAAAAAAAGCCCGCTACTTACTGCTTCTGAATAGGTCAAAGGAGTGTCCAAAAAGAACCAACAGAAAAATGTACACAAACAGGCGAACATGACCACACATCTTTCACGGCCCGGAGGCGAAAGGCGAGATGCGAGACAGGACGTACAGCCACCAGCAAAAGCTCTGTCAGATAATGAACCCAACTCTAAAGGGTTGAAAGACTCGTTGATCAGATAGCTGAGTGGAATCGAAAGTCGAGGAATACCAGGAGTCAGGTGCTTTTGGGCTTTATCGAAATCGGCGTTGTGAATGTGTGTTTGGGGACCTTGATTTATAGAGATGTATCATTGTACTTGTAGAGAGAGAGAGAGAGAGAGAGAGAGAGAGAGAGAGAGAGAGAGAGAGAGAGAGAGAGAGAGAGAGAGAGAGAGAGTAGGGGGGAGGTATCGGGGAGAAAGAGCGCGCGGAGAGAGAGTGCGGGGGAGAAGGAGGAGGGAGGGAAAGGGAGGGATGGGAGTAGGGGAAGCCAGGGGTGGAGGTAGGTGGTGGATACACGTCACAAATACGTCACGCCTCACTTGTTCGAATGTGTAAGTGGCTCACGCAGGTTTTGCCATCACAGTCAAGAGTAAACGCCATACTTAACCGCATCTGGCATTGCACAATAACGTCAAAAATTAGCGGAGTGTGTGTAACAATCTGTGCCAAAGTCCCATGCTGATCCGAGACTCCGTTTGAAAGATATTTGCGAAAAACGGCATGTCATAGGGTATGATATGGATAGTAGGTGACAGAGTGAATGGAGGAAGGAAGAATGATTACCAAAACTGAGTAATACATGGTGGGGGGTTGTCGGCCAATGCAGAGAGCACAAAACAACATCAATATGAACATGAGACGTATACAGCGTTATATGTGCAATGGGGGCACACCAAAAAATACCCAGACAAGTAAATGCCCTAAATGATAAGGACTGCCATGATTCTCTTTGAAACGATTTATCAAACTCCTATCACGGTTCCCTTAAGCCAGTGAAGGCGTGGCTGCTCACACTCATTGAATTGCAAATGGCTGAAATCAATTGGTTGCCATCGTTCACGTTACCCGTATGGAGCCCGGCGCCCCTAGGTCTTTATGGATATACAGCTCGCTCGGCATGAGAGGTACTCGTAATCTAACTGAATGGTATAATCACGAGCATTGAAGTTGAAAGCTTTTGAAACTCGTTCTTACAGTTACTTAAGGAACCAAGGACACCACCTCCTGGTATACCTCGCTATTAGTGTTCGTAGTAAAGTGGCAGTCAGGGACGGTAACTCATGTAGATTAAGGGGTGTTGCTCTTTTTGCATCCTTGGGAATACCCAAGATACCCTTGGCAAAGATTGCATTTGGACTTTGCAGGTCCTTTCCTTGGTCATTCATTTCTAGTAATTGTAGATGCCTACAGTAAATGGCCAGAGGTAATACCCATGAGCTCAACCACAGCACAAGCTACTATAAAAGCCTTAATGCCAGTCTTTGCCACCCACGGACTTCCAGTTCGCATTGTGACGGACAATGGTCCACAATTTTGTTCCAGTGAATTTTCAGAATTTCTAAAGGTCAATGGAATAGAACATGCTAAGGCAGCACCTTACCATCCCGCCACCAATGGTGAAGGGGAACGCTTTGTGCAGACCTTCAAGCATAACATGAAATGTAGGAGTGCAATGTCTGCAGACGTTATTGCTCACGTTAGCAATTTCCTATTGTCCTATAGAACTTCTGAACATTCTGTTACCGGACAAACTCCTCCACAGCTATTGATGGGTAGAAAAGTCAGGAATAAATTGGACTTACTAAAACCAGACTTCTACATACAACAAAATAATCGCGAATGGCAACAAGTAGCCAAACATCAAACTGTGAATGAGTTCAAACCTTCTTCACCGGTAATGGTTCGTTCTTACAACACAGATGTGAAATGGGTCCCAGGCCAAGTTACTAAAGACCTAGGACAAATGCACTATGATGTCAACGTTGGTGGACGCGTATCGAAACGTCATGTCGATCAACTTAGACCTTACACGGCTCCAGCTCAAGAAATAGAAGAAGACCAAAGCGATGAAGAGCCTATGCCATTGGAGAGTAAAGAGACAGATGTACCTGACCAGTCTAGTGACTCTAGTGATACTTCTGATCCTCCAGAAAATGTAAATAGGAGAGTTCTTCCAGTTCGGAGCACGAGAGAAGTTCCTCCAGAACGCTTAAAACTGTAAGATTTCCTTTCTTTCTGACAGGGGGAAGGAAATGATATGTACGTATATTAAGTATAGTATTAAGTATTTATAAGTTATGCATTAATGTTAAGTTTTCTTTGTAAGCGCCCAAACAAAACTATGTAGTAACAAGGAATCCAAATCCCTTTATAGAAGTTTTGATACCTTTATACTTTTGTATGTTTATGTACTAGGATTGTATACCATATGTAAGTTTCAGCTACATATAGCTCCTAGAGGATTCTACACACACACACACACACACACACACACACACACACACACACACACACACACACACACACACACACACACACGAGGACAAGGCGCTGAGATTCAGGGTGCAATGAAGAGCCTACTCAATAAATACTGTGTGCCTCCACGCCTATCCATCCCCCTCAAGACCGATACCACGGACACGTCGACGAGGATGGGATATAACCAGTTGCCACATATTACAGGTACGTTGTAGTGCTGTCAAGAGTAATGAAGTGCTGGTAGACTACAAATACAACAAGTTGCTTAATTTGCGTTGATTTGACATTCCACGCTGTTTGGCTTCCTTAATTATCATTCTTGAGTCTTGGGGTGGCATTTTATTCTGCTTTATTAACTGCAAGTACAAATATCTGTTCCGATAAGTCGTTGCGTATTCAGAGTACAGGTTCCTGGGCCGAACTCTGCGTCGTGTTCACTTTGCTTTTCCTAATCGTCTGCATCGCCTATTGTTGGCTTTCTAATCATTCTGTTTTTGATTTATGTTTGGAATTAGTATCTTGTGCAAGCATTCACTGTTTTTCGAGAGCCGTCACACAGGCATTAACTCACAGGCTAACTTTTTTTGTTTTTTGCCAAACCAAAATCCAAGAAAATTTACGTTTCCAGGAGTAGTTTTATGACCCTGGTGTTAGTTTGACCCTTCTTCTGTACCGTGAACCAAAGGAAACACTCATTAGAACTGTAAGTACAACGCGGCGTTTCTTGCTGCTGCACCACGTGTAAACGCCGCCGCGTGCCAATGTCTGACGGAACTGGAGCAAAACATAGAAATGAGCTTGGTGAGTAAAGTGGCGAAAATAACAATTGTGAGGCAAAAGTCACGAGGTATTTCAAAGGTGTTCTGTTTTCTACCTAGGCGCCCCTCCTACAAGCCGCCCCCCCCCTCCCCGACACACGCTCAGTGCCCCTTGCCCTAATCTTTACAATGTGTGTGTCGTTCTGAACTCACATGCAGGCAGACTTATCAGCATTTGTTAATTGTTACTTGCACCGACAAGTTTTCTCCTCCTCCTTCTCCTCCTCCTCCTCCGCCTCCACCTCCTCCTCCTCCTCCACTTTCTCCTCCTCCTGTGTGCAGCCGCCGCCAGCTTTGATTTCACTGTCATGTTCATAACGTTTGTCAGCACTACTGCCCGACAAGCCGATGACCAGCCCTCCCTGTGCACATCCTTGCCAGTCTGACGGCCCGAGACCTTACCCGAGCAATATTTAAATGAATTTTCATCTTCCAGCTGCGATTTACGGGACAAGCAGACAATAAAACATTCTTCATCTGAGACAAACAATAGAATAAATTATTACAACGCTAGAAGTGAAGCTGACAAGTCCCCGGCGATGCATCAGGCGCCTACCCAGGACCCGACGACCTTGAGACCCGAGGCTCGTGAATTATCCTCCCGTGTCAGTAGACAATATGTGCACGTTGCCGGCCATTACCTTTGTTGCGCTGTTCCTTTGTGACGGCCAAGCTACTACACTGCACCTCAACAGGTATATGCAGGCAATCATTTATAGAGCAAGATTACTCGCTGAATGGATGTTCGTGGTCTGTCTGAGATGCTTTATTGAAAACCAAGCCACTAACACACGAAAACCTAGCCGGCCAGTATACTGCCGAAGGAACATTTGTATGCCTGAGCTGAAAGAACTACACAACGCGTCCAACATAAAAGAGTTAATAAAGCAATGATCATGGGTTGGCAGCCATTCAAGTTAAGAGTAAGGCTACACGGCTGCAGGAAGTAGGGCGCATATTTCCATAAAGAGCCATAACTTGTGCCATGTGGACTTTATTAGGTAGTTCTTTTGCCTGACTTCATTCTGTACTAAAGACGATGTATTGTTTTCCTATATTGTGTTTCTTATGGCTTTCTTAGCTTAGTTTTTCACGTGTTTGACGTGGCTAAGGTTCCCCGTCCTGGTCAATATTGATGAATGGTAGGTAAAGATTTTCGGCCACTCGACGGCCGTGAAAGTCAGCCGCGTGTGATGACCACTCAGCCAGCACCTCCTCTGCACCACACACACACACACACACACACACACACACACACACACACACACACACACACACACACACACACACACACACATATACGGGGAGGCGGTGGCAGAACGAATAGCAAGACGGCCCCGCGTGCAGGAGGACGCGAGTTCAATCCCCGACCGGTGCCACCAAGCTGGGATTTTTCAGCCGCCGCCGAGTGGCTTAAAACTACCCACATGCTGTCCAGAAGACTACCTATCAACCCGGACTCTAGATTCTTGGATCAAAGATGAGCTCCGGGAGGGCAGCATGAGCCAATGAAAGATGGCGCCACTATAAACACTCGCCTGCGCCAGAACGGGCTGGGCCGACCATCAGGACCCACCGGAAAGAAGCCTTGGACCGACTATCAGGATCCACCGGGAAGAAGCCTACCGGCGCAATAGGCCGCGATGTAACACACACACACACACACACACACACACACACACATATATATACTTAGGCACTTAAAAACTTTTCCGCCTTTCTCTCAGCTATGTAATATCCATGAAAATAAATCTACCGCAAGCACATCACAACTCAGAGAGAGAGAAAAAAATAAAGATCACCTGAGAAAAAAAAAGGATTACTTCAGATAGGGCAAGGGGCACTGAGCGTGTGTCGGGGAGGGGGGGGCGGCTTGTAGGAGGGGCGCCTGGGTAGAAAACAGAACACCTTTGAAATACCTCAAGTGACTTTTGCCTCACAATTGTTATTTTCGCCACTTTACTCACCAAGCTCATTTCTATGTTTTGCTCCGGTTTCGTCAGACATTGGCACGCGGCGGCGTTTACACGTGGTGCAGCAGCAAGAAACGCCGCGTTGTACTTACAGTTCTAATGAGTGTTTCCTTTGGTTCACGGTACAGAAGAAGGGTCAAACTAACACCAGGGTCATAAAACTACTCCTGGAAATGCATACAACTCCTACGAAAGCCATGTCAAATATGTGTTCTTGGGCGACGGAATGTCTTATGATACGACCCCGTGACTTCAGACAACAGTGTGCTACCCCGATGCCTTGGAGGGAAAAAAGGACGGGTCTTTCCTATCAAACCGAAAATGTTACTAAGCTGTACAAACATGTTCAGTCAGTCGTAACCACATAAACATCTCACAGTGCTATGATCCTGAGTGACTTATTAATGCTGAAATAGGGAACAGCGGTTAAGAATTACGGCACAGGTCTACGGTTTAAACGGTTTGAACCCTACTGATGATATAACAGTTACGCCACACAAGTGTTCTTCACAAACATGCCCCATATATAAAGCCTAGGCGTGCCTGAGTGTACTATCAAATTTCAATGAATATAAAGGTGATAACGTCGTACCAAGAATGCATGATTGTTACCTTTGACAGATAATCCCTGTCATGCAATAAGAAACGTGGCATTTTGCATTACTATACTATCAGGCTCAGCATAAAAACCTGCTTGAGGGTCGCCGCCGGCACCCCCTCGCCGCGCGCACCCCACCAGGCGGTGATATGGCCCGAGTTGTTTGATTTTGTTTACCGCCTTGACTTTCGTTTACTCTCCATCGATTGTGTGTGTGTGTGTGTGTGTGTGTGTGTGTGTGTGTGTGTGTGTGTGTTTTGTTTTTTTTCTGTGTATATATTTTATATTTGCGTGTGCTCTTTTTTTTTTTGTGGTGTGTGTGTGTGTGTGTGTGTGTGTGTGTGTGTGTGTGTGTGTGTGTGTGTGTGTGTGTGTGTGTGTGTGTGTGTGTGTGTGTGTGTGTATAAACATGCCACCCCCCAACGCTCTCTCTCTCTCTCTCTCTCTCTCTCTCTAACTTCGTAGAAATCCGACAAAAACTAACAGAAATACAACTATCAGATGACGGCAACGTAGAGGAGGCCTGGCTAAGCTTTAAAAATCACTTACTCACTCAGCAGAACACATTCGTCCCCTTGTGCGAGAAGCGAATTAATACTAATAAAAGCACACCGTGGTTTAACAGCGAAATTAAACAATCAGTCAATGAGAGAAAATTGTTTTACAGATTAAAGAAAGAACAAAGCACGCCCGAAAACATTAGATTTTATAATGATGCCTGGCGACGAGTAAAAGGACTAGTAGGTCAGGCAAAGCGTAGATATGAAGAAAATATTGCAGCAAACTGTAAAAATAATCCGAAATCTTTCTTCAGTTACATAAACAACAGAAAGGCGATCAAAAGTGGTATTGGACCTTTAACAAACAGCGACGGTGCACTAGTGACTGCCAGCCAACACATTGCAAACCTCTTAAACAATTACTTTTCCTCGGTGTTTAATACTAACAGTCTTCCTCTCGCTATCACCAACACCAGTACTATTGTAAATCTCGAGCATGCATTGCCTAATTTTGAAATAACAACCGATGAAGTCCTTAAAGCTCTCCATTCACTTAAAACAGATGAAAGTCCCGGACCCGACAAAGTATATCCTATACTGCTTAAAGAAACAAAAAGCGAAATACTCTCCTCCCTCACTACCGTATTCAAAATGTCCTTGCAACAAGGCATCGTCCCTTCGGATTGGAAAAAGGCTAACGTGACACCGATTTTTAAGAAAGGAGACAAAAAAATACCAGGTAACTACCGACCCATTAGTCTAACTTCAATTGTAGGTAAGCTACTTGAGAGCATAATTAGAGACAAAATTGTGAGTTACCTCGAAAGCCACTCATTAATTGGGGATTCACAACATGGCTTCCGTAACAAAAGATCCTGCCTGTCAAACCTACTGACCTTTTAAAACGATCTCTTCTCAATTTATGACGTAACCAAATCAGTGGACGTAGTTTATCTTGATTTCCAGAAAGCGTTTGATAAAGTCCCACATCATAAATTACTTTATAAATTAAAGCAAATAGGCATTGACGGTCAAGTAAAGCAATGGATCGTGAATTGGTTGAGCAACAGACAACAAAGAGTAGTGATTGACGGATTTTACTCAGAGTGGGCGCCGGTCACTAGTGGCGTCCCTCAGGGCTCGGTTCTTGGCCCAGTGCTCTTCATTATTTACATCAACGACGTGGATGTTGGACTCAATAATCGCATTAGTAAATTTGCACACGACACAAAGATTGGTAACTCGGTTCTCACTGACGAAGACAGGCAAAGCCTCCAAGAGGATTTGCACAAAATTTCAGCTTGGTCGGATAAATGGGAGATGCCCTTTAACGTAGACAAGTGCCAGGTCCTTCAAGTTGGAACAAGAAATAAGAAGTTCGATTACGAAATGCGCGGCGTTAAACTCACAAGCGTTCAATGCGTTAAGGACCTGGGGATTAAAATCGCGTCAAACCTCAAATTCTCACATCAATGCATCGATGCAGCAAATAAAGCGAACAGAATGTTGGGCTTCATTAAAAGAAACTTTTTATTCAAGAATAAAGATGTAATACTTCCGCTCTACAATAGTTTAGTCAGACCCCACTTGGAATATGCGGTACAGTTTTGGTCTCCCCACCATGCAAAGAACATTGCTAAACTAGAAGGTGTTCAGCGTCGAGCAACAAAAATGATCCCTTCCTTGCGCAACTAATCTTACGAAGAAAGGCTTTCCACCTTTAACATGTTCTCTCTTGAGAAACGTCGCCTCCGAGGAAAACTGATCGAATGTTTTAAAATACTTAATGGTTTCACGAATGTAGACAGAACAAAATTGTTTATGATCGATGACGCTTTGCGAACGAGGAACAATGGCACAAAACTCAGATGTAGACAAGTAAATTCAGACTGCACCAAATTTTTCTTCACCAACGTTGTAGTGCGAGAATGGAATAAGCTCCCACCGTCAGTGGTCCAGTGTAATACGATTGACTCCTTTAAAAACAAGCTCGACCGTCACTTCCTTAAGCTTAATATTAACTAGAGTAGAAAATAAACGTTTAGGAGCCATCTGATTAATGTAAAATCACTTAGGTTTAAGGACAGACCACCTAGTCTGGACCATGGGGTCTGTGTGGTCTGATTTTCTCTGTAAATCTATGTAAATCTCTCTCTCTCTCTCTCTCTCTCTCTCTCTCTCTTGATAATCACCCAGAGAAAATATTTGCCTTTTCGTCTTCGTTTTAGAAGCAATATCCTTTGCGGTGTTGGTGCAGTGTCTCCCTTCCCCGCCTTCACTTCCTTCTCCTCCCAGCACGCCCACACACTCGCTCACTCCCTTCTCCACCATCCAGACTGACCCACCTCCTCTACCACATACCTCCTCCCCAGTGTTGCCAGATTATCGTATTCACCACATTGTATTCATCCTTTTTAAGCCTCAAACTCTCGTACCTACAGAAATGACAATAGAAAATTGAGGTTAGCGTTAAAACTCCTATTTTGTGATGTTTTTATGTGCTTTTACCCTATAGTTTTTGGTCAGAAACTACGACAATACAGTGGGATGAGTACGATAATTTGGCAAGGCTGCTTCTCCTTCCTTCACATACACACCTGCTCACTCGCCCAATCCTGTCTTCACCACGTCCTTCACCCAATCTGACCCACCTCCATTCCCATACACTTCCTCTTGCTCCACATACACTCACATACACCCACATCCATCCACCCAGTCACTACCACTACGTCCTCCACCCACCTCCATTCTCATATACTCCCTTTTCCCTCCACATACACATATATTTCTCACCCCTTCCACGACACGTTTATTTATAGATCGAAGTGTTGCGACCATTGGAAGTGTATTACGACCTCACTTCTTCCCTCTCTTCTTCCTTCATCTTCCTCCTCTTGCTCCTCCGCCACGGGAAGCTCGGTAAGGGTGTCAGCAGTTTTTCGGGGGACAGGACTGGGTGGTGTTTGCCGGGCTGGAATTGGCTGGAGGGGCTCAGGCTGGTGACAGGAGCGGGCGGTGATCACGGCGCCGGGTGGATGGTAAAAAACATTGTGGGGGCCTTGTTGACTCACTGGGATGGCCAGGCTTACCCGGCCCGGAGGAGACAGGAAGGGAGAGAGAGAGAGAGAGAGAGAGAGAGAGAGAGAGAGAGAGAGAGAGAGAGAGAGAGAGAGAGAGAGAGAGAGAGAGAGAGAGAGAGAGAGAGAGAGAGAGAGAGAGATTGATTGATTGATGTTTATTGGTCTTATATAAATTTATAATTTTTATATAATTTACATCAATAAATGAGACCCTAGTTCATTGAGCTGATGCTCTCTATTTACATTAAGTTTATGTATGTCAAGACTGACAGTCATCTTAACACCCATTACTCAATATTTAATTGCAAATGTTAGCAATAATAATAATTACAAT
>NW_026110529.1:62500-102500 GCF_024679095.1 Eriocheir sinensis
AGTAGTAGTTGAAACAGTAGTAGCAGTAGTAGTAGTAGTAGTAGTAGTAGTAGTAGTAGTAGTAATAATAATAGTAGTAGTAGTAGTAGTAGCGTAGGGAGAGGACGTGCTGTGATTAGCTCCTTTGTTTTGTGTCATAAGTTAGGTCCTATAGCCGATACCGCCTTGGAATGTATACCTTCGTACGCGTGAACGTGCAGTGAACGTAACGAAATACAGTGCAATCTGGTGCCATTGACGATGCAGGTGTTAATTACGAATTACTGCTTTTGAGAGAGGCCGTGTGCTGCCGGCAGTGTGAGAATCATCGGTGTAACGATAAATATTGGGTCAAGTGGCCCACGTCCCCTCGGTGCTTGTGAGCGACGCTCGACTCTGTGACGGACGGCCGGAAGGTGGAAAATTGGAAGGCAGAGCTGAGGGAAAGAGGAGGGAAAGAGGAGAGAGGGAAAGGAGGAAAGAGAGTGGAGAAGAGGGGGAGAGTGGTAGAGGAGGAGGGGAGGGGAGTGAGAGTAGAGAGGGAGAGAGAGAGAGAGAACAGAGAGCAAGTTATAGTTTTTCCATGTACATCATCCAATATATTTTCTCAGTATGTCAAATAGATTAAATGTCAGTGATTTATAGGGGAGTGGTGAGTTCTGGCAGGCGTGTCGGGATGGGCGGAGGTGGGTCAGTTTTCAAGACCGAGGGCACACAGTAACAGCCCCTAACCCCCTCCTAACGCTACCCACGCACATCCCCTCACTTCCCGGGTCCCTGCTAACCCCGCCCCGCTGCCCAGTAACTTCTCACCCCCGCCTGAGGTCCATAAAACACAGAGTATCTGACTCGGCGAACTGCTGGTAACGATATCACTACTACTACTACTACTCAACTTTAATGTGTAGGGTCAGGTGCATTAGTAAGATTGTAAAGTGTTGGCGAGGAGCAATGGTAGTGGAAAAATAAACAATCATTCTAATATTGCCGTAAAGGAAGAGTAAGCATATGTAAGTGTATGTCTGTGTGTAGGTATATGGGGGGAGACAAGAGTAAAAGTGGGGTCTACTACTATTGCTCTATTCATCACCACAAATAGCAATAAGATACACTAACATGCATAATGGCACCGAAATGGAGCCCCCTCAATGTTGCATTTGTTCGTCTCGAAATCAAAACTGTGTTCAATGCTCGTGCGTAAGACGAGGCCAGCCCTGTGTGAACTGTAAGAGAGGTGGAGATTGTCGAAACCCAAACAATCAACGGCAGGATGTGGAAAATGGGGAGCAACCACAAGTGGTGCTGGGTGGACAGGCCAATGAAGGCACTGGAGATGATCAGGTGGAGAGGGGTGCAGGTGGCGAGAGACAAGGGCAAGGTGACCAAGGTGAGGACGCCTCGCGCGAGCTCCGCTTCTGGCAGAGGTGGACACTCGAGGAGACAGAGGAGTGGGTGCGAGACGCTTACAATCATGTGGTAACGTTTTCTCCCAATAACGTATTTGAGGCCCCGAGATGTAACGCCACCAAAACCTTGATAGAGGAGAAAACCTACCTCATTAGAGCGTACAACAACTCCACGCAAATCGCCCCCTACGCTTTAAAGATTCTGGCCATACTACCGCACCTCATATGCCAACGGACTCACAAAAAGTCGAAACAATCTGAGGACGTGAAGGCGGTACAAAGAAGAATGGAGCTGTGGAGGAAAGGGGACGTCCGGAAGCTACTTTACGAGGCTAAAACACTGCAGGAGAGACTAGGCAGACGTAACAGTCGCAAGAAGGACAGTAACGACAGGGCTAGAAACTTTGCTGACAAGATGAGACAAGGCAAAGTGGCCATGGCAACTAGATCACTGTCAATAGAAGATGAGGCAGCGGGAGTCCTTCCCATGACGGAAGAGACACGCCAGATCCTCAAGGACAAGCATCCAGATGCTAGACCTGCACACCCAGAAATGAAGTTCCTTGGAGACTACACCCCACCGCATCGAGTTGTCTTCGACCATATTAGCGGTGACGTGATCTGGAAGCACGCCCTTCACACGCAGGGAGCGGCTGGACCATCAGGCTTGGATGCCAATGGGTGGAAACACCTCCTCAGTAAGAACATCTTTGGTAATCCAGCTGTGGATCTTCGCGACGCAATAGCCGCCCTAGCAAGAAAATTGGCGTCAGAGAATTGCCAACACCTCGAGCCTTTGATGGCCTGCCGGCTCATCCCGCTGGATAAAAAACCAGGCTGTCGCCCCATCGGGATAGGGGAGGTGCTCAGGAGGATCATAGGCAAGGCTGTCATGGAGGTGGTGAAGGACGACGTGAGGAAGGCGGTGGGAAACCTCAAGTGTGTGCGGGTCAGCAGGCTGGATGTGAAGCGGCCATTCACGCTGTCAGGAGAATGTTCGAAGACCCAGAATGCGAGGCGGTGCTGATGGTGGACGCTGCAAATGCGTTCAACAACATCAATAGGGAAACAGCACTGCACAACATCAAAATCAAGTGCCCTATATTCGCCCAATATATTGAAAATACATACAAGGAACCTGCCAGACTGTTCATCAGCAGTCATAATAACCAACGACTTGGAGACCCGGTGGCCATACAATCCTCAGAGGGCACCACCCAAGGGGATCCAGTGGCCATGGCAATGTTTGCCATGGGAATGATGAAGCTGCAGGACATCATCCGCCATGAAAACACCAACGTCAAACAGGTGGCGTATGCGGATGACCTCACCGGGGTAGGAAAGTCTGCAGACCTCAGGAAATGGTGGGACCTCGTCAATGAACATGGCCCTAAAATAGGGTACCATCCCAACGCCACGAAGTCTGTGGTGATTGTAAAACCAGAGGCATACGATCGGGCCAAAACAGCATTCCAGGGCAGTAACGTGAAACTGTCAGTGACTGGAGAAAGACACCTCGGGGCAGCCATTGGAACAGCTGAATACAGAACCGAATATGTGAAAACGGCTGTAAAGCGCTGGGAGTCCGAACTGCAGAGACTGAGCGAGATCGCCAAAACAGAACCGCAGGCAGCCTACGTAGCATTTACGTACGGTGTCAAGCATAAATGGAACTACCTCATGAGGACAGTTCCTGATGTTGCTCCGTTACTAAAACCTCTGGAAGATGCTATCAGAAACACCTTCATACCGGCGATAGCAAATGGGAGATGTCCCAGTGACCAGGAGAGAAGATTCCTGGAGTTGCCGCCAAGAATGGGTGGGCTCGGCATCACCAACCCGCAAAATCTGGCTGAGTCTGAATTCGGGAACTCAATCCGAATCACAGCCTCCTTGACCGGATATATTACCAATCAAAATGAAAGGGGTGAAGACAACCCTCAAGATATTAGGTCACTAAGGAATGAAATCTCCATAAACAGAGAAGGAAAACAGAGAGACACTCTGAGTGACCTAATGAGAGAACTCCCAGAAGACACAAGGAGGAGGACAGATATTGCACAGGAAGTGGGCGCTTCAAACTGGCTAACCACACTACCTATCAGGGCAAAAGGCTTCAACTTAAACAAAAAAGAATTTACTGATGCCCTTGCCCTCAGGTATGGCTGGCCAGTGGATGGGCTCCCAAACATGTGTAACTGTGGCTCACCCTTCAACCAAAATCATGCCATGACATGCAAGAGAGGAGGTTTCGTCTGTATGAGACATGATGAAGTAAGAGACGTAACAGCTCAGATGCTGAAAGAAGTCTGCCACGACGTGACTGTGGAACCCATGCTGCTCCCTCTGCAAGGCGAACACCTCGCCAGACGCACCGCTAATGTTTCGAACGAAGCACGAGTGGATGTTAGCGCCAGAGGGTTTTGGACTCGTGGACAAAGGGCATACTGATATAAGGATCTTTGATCTCATGGCCCATTGCCACAGACCTGACCCTTGATGCAGCCCACAGAAGAAACGAACAAGAGAAGAACAGAGCATATGAAGAAAGAATACAGAATGTGGACCAGGGCTCCTTCACCCCGGTAGTATTCACGACGGCAGGAGGGATGGGACCAAGGGCGCAGAGCTTCTACGCAAGACTCGCCGAAACACTGGCGGATAAGAAACAACAGCCAAGAAGCAGTGTGGTCGCCTGGATGAGATGCAGGCTGTCCTTCTCCCTCCTGAGGTCAGCCTTGGTCTGCCTGAGAGGAACCAGGTCACCTGCACCCAAAACCACCCACATTGCTGACCTGGACTTTGAGGCGACGGTGGTTGATAGTCGTATCAACCACAAGCTCTGTTAGCTTAAAAATAAAATGTTTAGTAAAGTTTGTAATATTAAATAAAGATGGTTGTCGGCCACAGTCATTGGCGGGGTGGGGCCAATGAATTGCTTTGTGAAAGGATATGATAAAATATACCGCTCACAACGCAACTCTAATAGATGGAGGCCCGTAGTAGTAAAAAAAAAAAGTAGTAGTAGTAGTAGTAGTAGTAGTAGTAGTAGTAGTAGTAGTAGTAGTAGTAGTAGTAGTAGTAGTAGTAGTAGTAGTAGTAGTAGTAGTAGTAGTAGTAGTCTTTCATCCTTCGAAAACAATGTGTCAGCCTATTATATTGATTATAATCCTATCTATATATCTGTCAATGTCGCTAAACTAATAGGAATATTAATATTAGTGTCATTCCACAGTAGATATCACTACTACTTTCAGTCATAATCAATAATCAGTCATTATTACTACATGTACTACCAATATTCCTGTTGTCATTAATATCAATATCTATAATTTTATAAATGCTTGACCCTCCAAGCCAAAGAAGATGCTGCGTTTGTACAAAAGAAGATCACAGATGTATAAACTGTGCATGTGTTAAGGAGAAAAGACGCTGTACGAACTGTAAAAAGAGCGACAGGTGCCAAAATCCCCTGGGCAGGGATCAGAGCAGGGAGGATAACGATGAAGCGCGACACCGCGGGGACAATGAGGGCCGCCGGGGAAGGAGTGAGCGGGGGGAGGGGGTGTCGGAGGGAGCTGCTGCACAACCGCCACCTCTATATCCCCCTCAACCGGTACCACCCCTTCCATTGGCACCTCCAATGTTGCCACTACCAACACCACTACCACCACCCCCTCATCACTCTTCCTCTTCGACTGGACAGGGCGCGGAGGTCAGGGAAGCTTTGCTTGGAAGGGCTAGCGGAGGGTGAAGCAACGAGGTGGGTGGATGACACATACCTTGAAGTTGTTGGGTGGTCTGCAATAAATCTTTTTGAACCACCCAGATGTGGAGCCACGACATTTATCATCAAAGAAATTGTCACCCTGTTAAATAACTACATCCAGAACACACCACTGGCGCCCCTATCCTTGAAAATTGTGTTCACTCTCCCCCATCTCTTCCTCCAAAAAGCACACGCAAAGACCAAACAAGCCGAAAATATCGAGGCATTAAGAAGACGAGTTGCCTTGTGGCAAACTAACGAGTTAGATGCCCTCCTTGGAGAAGCCAGAGCCATACAGGAGAGGCTCCCCGGACCCCAACAAAACAACACCTCCACAGAAGACAGGGCCCGGAAGTTTGCAGACAAAATGCGACAAGGCAACGTTGCGTCTGCAACACGAGCCTTGTCCGAAAATTCCACACGGGGTGTGCTTCCACTCACCAGGGACACGATCAGTCAACTCAAGGAAAAACATCCTCCACCGAGTGACCTGAAGGGACTGAGACTGGCAGGATGTCACCAACCACCGAATCCAGTTATATACGAAAGGATAACAGGAGAGATGGTGTGGAAGAAGGCCCTCCGGACTCGTGGCAGCGCGGGGCCCTCAGGACTTGATGCACGGGGATGGCGAAGCTTGCTGAGCAGCGCCAACTTTGGCAATGCAGCTGGCGACTTGCGCAACACCATTGCAGCACTGGCAAGAAAACTTGCCTCCTCCAGCTGCCACTATGTGGACGCCCTGACGGCATGCCGCCTCATTCCCCTGGACAAGAGGCCGGGATGCAGGCCTATAGGAGTCGGAGAAGTCCTGCGGCGCATCGTAGGCAAATGCATCATGGCTGTCGTCAAAGAAGATGTGAGAATGGCAGCAGGGAACCTCCAAGTTTGTGCGGGGCAGCAGGCAGGAGGAGAAGCAGCAGTCCATGCCATGCGGGAGATATTCGACCACGTGGAGTGCGAAGCAGTGCTTCTTGTTGACGCCAAAAATGCCTTCAACACAATAAATAGAAAGACTATGATACATAACATTACAACCAAGTGCCCTAGCTTAGCTATGTATGTCGAGAATACCTATACATACCCGACTGACTTATACATAAATAGCCACAGTGGAAAGGTGAAAGTGTTAAAATCATCTGAGGGAACAACACAAGGTGACCCAATAGCCATGGCTATGTACGCCCTGGGCCTATCAGTCCTCCAAAATGAAATCGCGTTCGCAGAAACACGGGTGAAACAGGTGGTTTATGCGGATGACCTCTCAGGTGCTGGTAAAATCTCAGACTTAAAAGGGTGGTGGGACACTGTGAACACCGCCGGCCCTGAGATAGGATACATCCCTAACGCCACCAAGTGGAAAGGTGAAAGTGTTAAAATCATCTGAGGGAACAACACAAGGTGACCCAATAGCCATGGCTATGTACGCCCTGGGCCTATCAGTCCTCCAAAATGAAATCGCGTTCGCAGAAACACGGGTGAAACAGGTGGTTTATGCGGATGACCTCTCAGGTGCTGGTAAAATTATTGTCAAACCTGAACATTATGACCATGCCGCAGAAACTTTTAGAGGAAGTGGCGTCATTGTGACAAAAGACGGACAACGACACTTAGGTGCAGTGATCGGGACAGAGGTATATAAGAAGGAGTACGTGGGAGACAAAGTAGCTGAATGGGTGAAGGAAATAGAAGCTTTGTCTGCCATTGCCAAGACTGAGCCACACGCTGCCTATTCAGTGTACACCCACGGCATCCAACATCGGTGGACGTTCCTGATGCGCACCATCCCCGGCATCAGTCCACTCCTCCGACCACTGGAAAATGCCGTCAAGAATGTATTCTTGCCGGCGCTGGTGAAATATCATTAGCACTTTCCCCAAGACTGGGTGGGATGGGGATCACCAACCCTGAGAAGCTGGCAGATAAGGAGAACCAAAACTCCATCAGCCTTACCAGGTCACTCATCAACAGGATCATCGCTCAGGAGGCAGAGGGCGAGATAGACCAAACAGAAATAAGAGATATTAAAAAAAAATCTCAGAAGAAAGGCAACAGGCCCAAAAAGACGAGCTGGACCGTCTTACACACCACCTGTCCACAGAAATGGGTAGAAAATACACACAGCACAGGAGGCAGGCGCCTCTAACTGGCTAACGTCATTACCAATCAGAGCAAAGGGCTTCAGCCTCAACAAACAAGAATTTGTCGACGCCATTGCTCTGAGATATGGCTGGCCGATTGAGGGACTGCCTGATCTCTGTGCATGTGGATCACCAAATGATGTCACCCACACCATGACATGTAAAAAAGGAGGCTTCGTCTGTATTCGACACGATGAAGTGAGGGATCTGACAGCCAGCATGCTTGGGGAGGTATGCCAAGACGTCACTACCGAGCCGGCACTGCTTCCCTGGACGGCGAACACCTTCGGTACAGGACAGCCAATACCTCACAGGAGGCACGGGTTGATGTAAGTGCCCGCGGATTCTGGGTGCGCGGACAGCGGGCGTTCATGGACATCCGCATATTCGACCCGATAGCTGCCTGTCACCGTGAGCTGCCCTGCAAGCCGCCCACCACAGGAACGAGCAGGAGAAGACAAGGGCATACGGTGAAAGAATCCAACATGTGGATCAGGGCAGCTTCACCCCCCTCGTCTTCACCACATCCGGCGGGATGGGTCCCAGGGCCCAATGCTTCTACACACGCCTCGCGGAACTAATCTCAGAAAAGAAGCAACAGCCAAGGAGCCACGTTGTCGCCTGGATGAGGTGTCGCCTCTCGTTCTCCCTGCTCAGGTCGGCCATCCTATGTCTCAGGGGCACCAGACACTCTGGCCCAAAAGCCACCACCATCTCCAATATGGACTATGAAGCCACAGTGGTGGAGAGTGACATTAGGGTGGGTCGGGAGTGACTTGAGTAGGGAAGGAAAGGGGGATCTAGACGTAATAGATGATAGGTGATTTAGTGTCAGGTAGTATTAGTGATATGGTTGGATGCCACAGTCATTGGCGAACAGAGTTGGGGCTAATGACCTCCAAGCTATGGAGCCCTCCATGATTATGTGTCGGGAAAATAAACATGGGTGGAGGTATCATTTATGTAGTAGTAGTAGTAGTAGTTGAAACAGTAGTAGTAGTAGTAGTAGTAGTAGTTGAAATAGTAGTAGTAGTAGTAGTAGTAGTAGTAGTAGTAGTAGTAGTAGTAGTAGTAGTAGTAGTAGTAGTAGTAGTAGTAGTAGTAGTAGTAGTAGTAGTAATAGTAGTAGTAGTAGTAGTAGTAGTAGTAGTAGTAGTAGTAGTAGTAGTAGTAGTAGTAGTAGTAGTAGTAGTAGTAGTAGTAGTAGTAGTAGTAGTAGTAGTAGTAGTAGTAGTAGTAGTAGTTGAAATAGTAGTAGTTGAAATATTATTATTATTATTATTATTATTATTATTATTATTATTATTATTATTATTATTATTATTATTATTATTATTAGTAGTAGTAGTAGTAGTAGTAGTAGTAGTAGTAGTAGTAGTAGTTGAAATAGTAGTAGTAGTAGTAGTAGTAGTAGTAGTAGTAGTAGTAGTAGTAGTAGTAGTAGTAGTAGTAGTAGTAGTTGAAATAATAGTAGTTGAAATAGTAGTAGTTGAAATATTATTATTATTATTATTATTATTATTATTATTATTATTATTATTATTATTAGTAGTAGTAGTAGTAGTAGTAGTAGTAGTAGTAGTAGTAGTAGTTGAAATATTAGTAGTAGTAGAAGTAGTAGTAGAAATAGTAGTAGTAGAAGTAGTCATAGTAGTAGTCGTAGAAGTAGTAGAAGTAGTAGTCGTAGAAGTAATTGAAGTAGTAGTCGTAGAAGTAGTAGTCGAAGTGGTAGTAATAGAAGAAGTAAAAGTACTAGTAGTAGCGACACCAGAAGTAACGAAAAGAGAAGTAACCTTTGCTTGGATGCATTATGCACACACACAAACATACACAAACATATGAACACACACATAATATTTACATGGCACAAGCTTATACACTATAATCGAAAACCTGCACATATATACAACCATGTTCATTCATGCTCATTAAACACAGATACACACAGTCATTCCTAGCTCTACACACTCATTATGTATTAATATGACTACAGTTTCTAATACCTAATACATTATTAGCTAATAGTATTTATTGGTAAAATTAGGGAAATGGTGACTAGTAATTACATTTAAGCAGTATCCATCATTGACAGTAGTGATTTTATAGTTTATCCTTTATTTTTACGTTAAAAGAGTTTAAGGGTAGTGCTTTTATTTCCTGTGAGACATCATTCCATATTTTACTTCCTCTATAAAGAAAACCTTGTTGAACATGAGAGGTTTTACACATGGGTATCATGAGGTCATTTGTTCTTCTTGTTGGAATGGCATGCGTATTTAGTTTAAATCCATTGTCTACTTTATTCAACTTTAGAGATTTATAAACAAATGATAAGGTTTGGTAAGCAATAATATCATCCATTTTTAATACATTAAGGTCCTTAAAAATTGGTTGTGTATGTGCAAGTCTGTTGCTATGTGTTATGACTCAGTAATTTCTTTTGAGCAATGAACATGGAGCTGATATAGATTTTACATGCCCCTCCCCAGATTGCTGAACAGTATGGGTATGCTAATGATAAATACAATTGTTTAAGGCAAGCTGCATTACATAGATTCCTGATTTTATACAATACTCCTATTATTTTATACATTTTATTTTGTGTGTCTTCAATGTGTGGTCTCCATCTTAATCTGTTATCTAACATCACTCCTAAAAAAATTATTTGCTGTACTTCAGTTAGTGATATATCAACTATTTTTATGTCAATTGGATGACTCGCGGTCATGTGGGTATCAGATAGCATATAGGAGGTTTTATTTACATTGACTGTCAGTTTATTACTTTTTAACCAACTTATAACATGCTGCAGCTCGGTATTGAAAGTATTTTGAAGGCTAATTAAGTCTCATCCCTGAAGAAATATATTGGTATCGTCCGCGAAAAGTATGAAATTTAGCTTTTTAGTACAAAGAGTTATATCATTAATATAGATTAGAAACAATAGTGGACCCAATATTGAGCCTTGGGGTACTCCGCAACTAATACTGTTTTAAATGGATGCTCTATCATTGATAACCGTGAATTGTTTTCTTCACGAAAGATAACTATTGAACCATTTGAATGCTGGTCCCCTAATCCCATATGTATTTAACTTATTTAACAAGACGGAATGATTAATAGTATCAAATGCCTTACTTAAGTCAGAAAATACTGTCAAGTGGTACATTTTGTTGTCTAAAGCACTATAAATACTTTGTGTTAGGTGATGAGTAGCCAGTCCGGTTCAACAGTTAGGTCGGAATCCAAATTGATGTTCAGAGAGAACTGAGTTTACTGTTAGATAATTAATTAGTCTGGTAGCAACTAGCTTCTCGAATATTTTACTTAAACATGACAGTATCGAGATAGGCGATAGTTTGAGCACTGGTGGTTATTACCTTTCTTGAAGATTGGAACTACTTTAGCTATCTGTAACTGAGTTGGAAAGCAGCCTGTTATAAATGAGAGAGAGAGAGAGAGAGAGAGAGAGAGAGAGAGAGAGAGAGAGAGAGAGAGAGAGAGAGAGAGAGAGAGAGAGAGAGAGAGAGAGAGAGAGAGAGAGAGAGAGAGAGAGAGAGAGAGAGAGAGAGAGAGAGAGAGAGAGAGAGAGAGAGAGAGAGAGAGATGAGGGGTGAGGGGTAGGGGGCTTGAGAGGGATTTAGAAGGAAAACAGGGAGTCATCAAGAAGTCAGAATGAGGCGTCTCCTAGAAAAGAAGTCGACGGGATGCGCTGGGCGGCTCAAGACTCTTCTGACCGCTTGTAGAGACGGAACTGTGGAACGACGGTTTGAGAGAAAGTTCACCGAGGACTCTCAGAAAGGTATAGATGATAGTATTCTTAAGCAGTGATAGAAAGACTTGTTTTATGTAGATTCAAATAACGGATGTGAAAAAAAAGTTCAAAAACAATGAAAAAAAAAATCCTTTGGCATGGAACTTTATGAGAACTAATGATAGTGTTCTTAAGCAGTGTGAGAAAGACTTGTTCTGTGTAGCATCAAATAACGGATATGATAAAAAAGTACATAAAAAGGAAAACAAAATGAATCCTTTGGCATGGAACTCTGGGAGAACTAATGATATAGTATTCTTAAGTAGTGTGGGAAATACTTGTTTTATGTAATATCAAATAACGAACATAAAAAAAAATGAGTCCTTTGGCAATCCAACAAATATAAATTGCTTCGACGGTTATAGTTTTCTTCATGTATAATTTGGGGAGCGGCGAATAGCGGGCTTTTTTTTTTTTGGCACTTTTTGTTGCCCTTGAGCCGCTTTCTTTGACGTAAAACAATAACTTGGCGTCAAAGCCCTTCGCTAAAAAAGTAATAAACTTTGCTATGACGTTTTCTCACATGCATAACTAGTTTGGCCGCATTAGTCAACCCGCTGCCGCTTTATGTAGCCGTCGCGTTAGGCAATCCTCCAAAACCAGCCCCAGTCAAGCTTGAATTCATTCCCGACCAAAATCAAGACGCAGATATGGCCTGACACACACAAATAGGTAGGCGTTGAGGAAGATGTTAGGCAGACAGACAGACAGACAGACAGGCAGGCGAGAAGCACAGTTTGGCAGGTGCTTTCACACACACACACACACACACACACACACACACACACACACACACACACACACACACACACACACATTCACTCACTCACACCTACACACAAACAAATAAACAATCAAGCAAGTAAACAAACAAACAAACAAACAAACAAACGAAAAAACGGACAGAGAGAGAGAGAGAGAGAGAGAGAGAGAGAACCGGTTGTCAGCTGTGCACCTTCCCCAAACACCTTCAAGATTAATCGTCCCCCGAGCAGTAACGAAAAAGAATAGCGCGTGGGTGCTCTCTCTCTCTCTCTCTCTCTTCTCTCTCTCTCTCTCTCTAGTAACGAAAGGTCTCTCTCTCTCTGTCCAAAAAAAATACACAATTATTGTCTGGTAATTTGATTTCGATTCGATCTAGATAAGGAGTCCTCTTGTTGTGATTACTGAGTGTGCATTTAAAACAACACACACACACACACACACACACACACACACACACACACACACACACTCCCCATACACACACCTTCCTTTCTCCACCTGTAAAGGATGGATCATGTTACTCTCTCCCTTTCCCCACAGTATTCTATCTCTCGCCTCTCGTAGGCCCATCTGCCGCCCCTCCCTGCGACTCATTCCTGGTTGTTAGTCGACGAATGAAAGATGTGAGGATAAAAACATGTTACGGGGATGACTGTCTTGTGGTCAGCTTAAGACTAGGAAGATGAATGATTGCTCAGGACTTCAGATTTTTTAAAATTTTTGTTGATGGCAAAGTGCCGTTCTCATGTAATAAGTTACTAGTTTAGCAAAAGCTTCTGTTGTGTTTTTTTCTTTAATGGTTTTAATGGTAATGGTCTTTGTGCAATGACAGCAGTTTTGAGCAGCAACGTCAGATATTTTTTTTCTGTTGATGCCAAATTGTCGTTTTTATATTTAGAAAGCAGCTCCGATTTTATCCAAAGCTTCTGTTGTGTTATTTCCTGTACATGTTTGATCCTCAACATTAGATTTCTTTACGCAACAACAGTGATTTTGGGCAGCAACATTAGATATTTTTTCTGTTAGTGCCAAATTGTTGCTGGTATGTAAAGAAATAAGCTCTGAGCATAGCCAAATATTCTGTTGTGTTCTTTTCGTTAAAGGTTCGAACCTCAACATTAAATTCCTTTACGCAATAGAGCTGATTTTGAGCGGGAGCATCAGATAGTTTTAACAATTTGACACAGGATCTGAGAGTAACCCAAACGGCTTTGAAGGAGCTGGGTATTTCTCACATGCATAACTATCCGTCGGATTGGAAACTTGCAAATGTCACACCAATTTTCAAAAAGGGGGAAAAGTCTCATCCAGGAAACTATCGACCAATTAGCCTGACATCTATTGTCTGTAAGTTAATGGAGACTATCATTCGCGACAATATGGTGAAATTCTTCGAAGAAAATAATATAATAAATAATTCGCAACATGGCTTCCGTAGTAAACGTTCGTGTTTGACTAACTTACTTGATTTTTTTCACTATATTTTTGAGGTGTTCGATGAAAGCAGATCAGTAGATATCATATATCTGGATTTTCAAAAGGCATTTGATAAGGTCCCCCACCAACGATTGCTCAGCAAACTACTGGCGCACGGTATCTCGGGTAACATTCACAATTGGCTTGCGGACTGGCTCTCTGAGCGGAAACAGAGAGTAGTTCTAAACGGTGTTACATCTAACTGGCTCGATGTCAGAAGCGGCGTACCTCAAGGATCAGTGCTTGGCCCCATGCTCTTCTTAATTTATGTTAATGATATCGATGATGGGCTCATTTGCAAAGTATCAAAATTTGCTGATGACACAAAAATTGCTAGTAAAGTAACTGCGATACTCGACGAAGAAGCTTTACAATCAGATATAGATCGACTTGCACGTTGGGCCAATCAATGGCAAATGAAATTTAACGTTGAGAAATGTAAAGTGTTGCACATCGGAAAAAATAACAATCGCGTTCGGTACGTAATGAATGGCCAACAACATTCTGCAGTAAGTGAAGAAAAGGATCTTGGAATCACTATATCAAGCGATTTAAAGCCCGGTCATCATTGTTCAGAGGTAGTTAAAACTGCAAACAAATTGGTTGGCTTCATCGGACGAGTCTTTAATAATAAATCGGAAAAAGTAATATTAAAACTGTATAATTCGTTGGTTCGACCCCGTCTAGAGTACTGTGTACAGTTTTGGTCTCCCTACTACAGAAAAGACATAGAAAAGTTGGAACGGGTCCAACGAAGAGTAACAAAGATGATTCCTAGGTTGAGAAATTTGTCATATGAACAAAGGCTTAAAGAAGTAAATTTATTCAGCCTATCAAAACGAAGAATACGAGGCGATCTAATAGAAGTGTTTAAAATGTTCAAAGGATTCAGTGATATTAATGCGGAAGATTACTTTACAATTGATCGATCAAATAGAACAAGAAGCAATCACAATTTGAAGATAAGTGGTAAAAGATTCTCGTCGCACGAAGCTAAACACTTCTTCTTCAATCGAGTTGTTAATGTTTGGAACTCTCTACCTTGTGATGTCGTTGATAGTACAACAGTTACGGCCTTCAAGAATAGATTAGACAAGTGTTTTGAATCCAACCAGCAACTAAGATATTACTCATTGTCGTAATAACGTTAAGTTCTTTCGAAAACTGGTGTCCTTGTCCGCTTTTATTGCCCGGTTAGTGGTAGCAGTAATGGTAGTTCTTTCCTCTTTCCTACATAAATTCCATGCAGTTTTTCCATGCTGCATGGTTCTTTTTCCTTTCCTGCCAGCTTTGGCTGGAGGGATGGGGGGGTGGGGAGGAGCCTTCGCCTTTGCTGTCCTTCATCTTCCACCTTTGATTAGATAGTTAGTGTAGCTTGTCACAAACGACCTCGTAAGGACCAGCAGGTCTGCTGTTGTTTGTTCTTCCTTTGTGTTCCTTTGTGGTATTTCCCGTCTACCTTTGCCTCCTGCTGATCGCCGACCCACCTCCTGCACCTCACCCTAAACGACTGAAAAGGTCCGGTAAATAAAATCCTAATATACGTCCTTCATAGTGGCCCCGTGCTTCTCAAGAGCGATCGGTTAGTTTACATTTGCTAACATCTTACCATTCAACACACCATGGTAAGTAAACGTCGAACACTTGGGGTAAACGCGACTACCAACACAAAACACACCTCTATCAAGACACATCTCCACCCGGAACTGACCTCTTTTGGCTACTCTTTACTTTTATCTTTTATAGGAGCGGCGAGTGGCGGGCTTTTTTTTATGTGTACTCTTTTTATTGCCCTTGAGCCGTGTCCTCTGATGTAAAAAAATAGAATAAAAAAAAAAAAACCTCACACCTACGCTGATAACGCATGTAGCTTGCTGTCCACCGGGTCATTCAGCCTTCGGTGTAAGGAACGTAAATGAGTACCCAGGATTTACGAGTCATGGAGGAATCGCTGCGGCATCACGGCTGGGACATAATAAGAGGCGTCATATTTTCTATACGCGCACCACAAGCACGCCAGCCAATTATCTGTCGAGCTGTTACTAGTTATTTATGTATTTTATGAAGCTTTTGAGGCTGAGCAAATTTCCTGTGCACACTGTGGCACGGCGCTCATTAGATTTTTATATACATGAACACTGGCAAGCTTTCCCTCACGCAGATACTTGTTTACTGTGTGTGTGTGTGTGTGTGTGTGTGAGAGAGAGAGAGAGAGAGAGAGAGAGAGAGAGAGAGAGAGAGAGAGAGAGAGAGAGAGAGAGAGAGAGAGAGAGAGAGAGAGAGAGAGAGAGAGAGAGAGAGAGAGAGAATGCTATGACCGTGTCCGGAGAATCTTTCCATAACTACGTGTCTGTGACCCTCTGCTTACCCTAAAGAAATAATGTTGGCGTTTGGACTGCTTACCATCCGTTTCACGAACTGAGTGTCGGACTCACAAGGTACCGGTAATTGTGCAGCGGTGTCTTTGACTATACAGTTTTATGATACAGGCGTCTGATGGGTGTAGAGTACCGATACGAGGCTCAACTCTTGGGTGTGATTTTGTGGAGAGCGGTGGAAGAGTCGTGTCCTGGCTGGGAAGGGAATGTGGAGAGCACACGACGCCTCGCTATCACCTTCTGGCCGTCTTTCCTCTCATTCCTGTGGACGAGAAACATTCCACGAAGACCTCACAAGCGGCGCCTTCTACCTCGCTGCCCCGCGACGGACGGGTAATTGCGGCCGCGTCAGATGCGCCTCGGCCGGGGGCAATTGTATCTGTATTTATGAAAGGAAAAAAATGGAGGTCTTTATGTATAATTTGTTAGTGATTCATGATTTCTAGAATATTTTTTTTAAAAAGGCAAAAGACATTATTCCAAACGTAAAGTTCATAATATCCGTAAATTTGTTTGTTAGGTCACTGTTTCCACACGTTCGCAGGAGTTATTTATCATAGTGGCAATGATAAAACAGATGTTGAAAACCATTATCCATTATCCAAACCATTTATCCTGAAGCAAGTATTTTTGAGCTTGGAAGACTTGTCCTTATAATGGATTCAGTTCCGGAATCTTTGGTTTGCGGTGATCGTTGGTCAGATGTCGACTGAGAACATGCCGCCCTTCACTTAATGTCTTGTATCATGGTATTCACCGCCTCACCTTCTCCACGTTTTACTAGGTCTACCAACTGGTCTCCTTCCTTCTACCTCCAATCTCTCCAAAACTCCCAGCACTGTATCCTCCCCTGCTCTCTTTACATGTCCAAACCATCGGAGTCTGCTCTCTCTAGACCTTCATACCTTTTACTATAGTTTATTCCTTCCTGCACTCAAAAAATCCTCTGCTCACTTAATACTTTTTCACGCTGTTCACTGCTCACCGGTCTAACTTCTCCTCACCATCAACTCTCCTCTCGCCACCGTTGCCAGATTATCGTACTTAGAGCATAGTATTTACCGATTTCTGACGCCTACCTATTGCCAAGAAACATCAGGAATGAACTATTTTAACGATATTTATAAGTGAATATCCTTATTGGTATCCACGATACAGTTTTTGGGTCAGAAGTCGGTAAATATAAGAGGCTGAGTAAGACAATCTGGCAACGTTGCCTCTCGCTATCATTTATCTTCTTTTAACAACACAAGCTCCTTAAAACGTCTTTACTTAGTATCCTCTTTTATTGGCTTGTTTACTCAACATTTTTAAAGCTCTGCCAAGGGTAGTATGGATTAACCTGCTTAGTCTGCTTCCTGCGTCTGGGCCATGAAATTGAATATAAAGGAGACGTGTTTATCGTCTCTCTCCTTTGTGTCGAAGCAGGAGCCACGCACGAAGACAACTGACTTGTTCTTAACAGAGGCTCTTTATTATTACTAGTTAATGGGAGTTGCACAAGTTGTATATGTTTTACGAAAACGATAAGAGCTTCGTTATTGTCAAGACTCACTAATTTTTAAACTAACTGAGTGAAAGAATCGCTTGGCGAGGAGACATCAGCATGGTCAGTGACAAACAAACAAATACTGTTCGGAAAACTGATAATGGAATAAATATTTAGTTAATGGAATTTTAATGACGAGTTGATATCTATTTTTTTAAGTTTGTTTTGTCATAACTAATGCTTATCGAATCAGCATGGTCATTATTATCACCGTGAGCCCAATTTTTCGTTTTCTATACTGATTCTGATTTTCTAACCGAGGCCAAGCGCAGCTATAGCGTATGCCACACACACACACACACACACACATCATCATCATATTAGTTGCACCCTCAAAATTGATTATCAAAGTAAAACAATAATAATAAATTTAATTAAAAACTCATTACGTAATCTTGGTGGTGGTGTATCACGAGAAAGACTTCTTCGGTTTCTTGAAACTTTTGGATCCCCTTCGACTGGCTAGGTCATTAGTGTCTCCGAAAAAAAAGCTCATCATCACAGTTGAATGCGGGGATTTCATTATCATTCGAACCGACGTGCCTATCGCTGATTAGTCTTCGGCCAAACGTCTGTCTGGCTTCGCGGGTAATTGTTGTTGTCCCGTGTGTGTGGCTTATCAATTGTTTTCCCTCGCTGAAGATGTCCTAATAAACCGTACGCGCTAGGTATGTGTGTGTGTGTGTGTGTGTGTGTGTGTGTGTGAGAGAGAGAGAGAGAGAGAGAGAGAGAGAATCCTCCCGTCTCCTTTGAAACACCCTTCAACACGAGGAGGGGGTGAAGGGGGCAGCGTCGGCGCCTTCGTATCAGTGAGATCAAGATAAAAAGCCGACCGTCGCTGTTCTCTGGTGCCCGGCGCGCCCCTAGGAGAGGCGAACAAATAGGGGACAGAAAGGAATGGAGAAGACTATTCCTGAGACAGATACACCAGGTGCACCAGGCCGCCGCGTGTCGATGGACCTGATACCGCGGGAGATGGGGGGCGGGCGGGCGATCCAGGACCCATATTCTTAAAGCTTTCGGCGCCCAATTACACATATTTTACAAGGCTTTCGCAGGCGTTTCGGGCATTTTCAAGGGTAGTTTAATGGCCCTGGTGGTTGTTTAACTCTTCTTCTGTACCAAGAATGTGAAAAAACCCGCATGAAAGCCCGATTAATCTCCATTTTGACCTTTGAAAATAGTTGATGTGCTAGGTAGAAGCGTCTGAGAATACCGCCCCAGATGACACGGGTGGGGCGGACACGGCCAGGCAAGCTAACGTCGCCCTCATCTCGTGTTTGCTCGCCAGTCTGTGCGATATACCGTCCAACTCCGTAAAGGAAAATAAGGACGTTAAACGAAAAGAGAAAGAAGAAAAAGTAAGAAAAAATATGGATTCATTACAAAATGCCAAACACTATGAAACACTACATTTCTCTGAGCACCAAACTGTGGGACGCTCTTTTGCTAAGCTCAGCTTCAGAGGTCATCCTAGTCCGCTGCCCCTATACAAGCTATGGAGCCGGTTCAGCGGATTAGATTCATACACGCTTCGCACCTGTCGGCGATGTCAGGCTCGCGCTCCCAGTGTGACTGTTTGGGCTTCCCGTTGACTCTGACACACACGGGATTCCAGTACATTGCAGGAATTGTCACGAGGGGAAAAAGGAAGTCGTTTCAGAATGCACAGTCCTCCTCCCTTAAGGCTATGCTCTCGCAAAACGCTTAAGCAAGAACAATAACTTGTAACATATATATTTCTGTTGCAACTTGGGGGCAGACAATGAAAGCGACGGACAACGAGGAAAACATTCGTCGTTGTCCGTCTGTTTACCTGTCTGTTTTTTTTCTTACCAAAATACCTAAAAATCTGATGAATATATTTACCAGTTCCACATGGGTGGACATCCTAAACATTTACACAGCTCCCTCCACCCACACATGACGGCCGTGCCGCGTGCGCGAAGTGCCGGAGGCGGTGACAGTGAAAACGTGTAAGAAAGTATTAAGGGTTATGATTATTTTCCAGTTATCACTCCTCCATTTTTCGCACTCCTAGAAAAAACAAAAACGTTAATCAGAAATAGAAAAAAAAGAGTCTGGATAGAAACTGTAAAACTTAATATGTTTGCTCAGGACGTAAATGAAAATTGAGCTGCTTCTCCGTCACAGATTTACGTAGAAAGTTAATTAGTACGTACCACGCACGCAAACACACTCACACACACAATAAAACTTCCTTTCTGTGTGTGTGTGTGTGTGTGTGTGTGTGTGTGTGTGTGTGTGTGTGTGTGCTTTCCTCATCACATCTGATAATGAAGACGTTGAGGATTGTTTCGACACAGCCACTCAGCGCGGCCGGTCGGCTTAGAGAGAAAGGCGGCGACTCTCTCCTCACTCTTCATAAATAAAAGCGGATCAGCAAAGTAGCTTCTCCCGCGACGCCACCGATGAACAACTCTGTGGGGGGCCCTACCTGCCCGCCGCGCCCAGCCAAGCTCCCCCCTCGCCCGCCCCCCCCCCCCCCCCCCCCCCGCTCCATCCGTCCCATCGCGGTGGTGAGAAGGGCAAAGGGACTGAAAGGAGTGTTATGTAAACCTTTCCCATTTTTTTTCATAAAGACAGGTGTGCTAGGATAATGTGTGCCGGAAAAAAGGTCTGTCAAAGATAAATCCGTGGAACTCAGTATTCAAGTATTATTCATTGGTGAAAGTTGTTAGTGACAGACTGGTAGGCATCTGGGCATACAGACAGACGAGCAACGGACAGATACACACAACTAGAGACAAAGACATGAAAGAGCACACACACACACACACACACACACACACACACACACACACACACTGTATCCTCAAAGTTATCCGGAAACACACTTTTTGTCTGAATACATGATAGTGTTTGCCTCGCCAAAAAGAAAAGAAATGCGGCTGATCTTTCTGAAATTACAGGAAGGTGTCTTATTTACGGTCGTCGTCGAGAAGGGCATCTGCGTGTGCGTGACGGCAGGAGGCGCCACGGAGGGGTAAGATTATTGGGGAATGTACAGATGTGACCTTTTTTGTGCAGTGACGGTTTATTTTTGTCACATTTGGTTAATTTTCCCTCGTTCATCACTTCCTTACTTTGTGCTCGAAGTTGGAGTTTTTTTAGCCTTTGCTCTGCCTGGCCTTTCCCGAGACAGTCTTGTGTTTTCGGCTCCTGTATGGAGGAAATTTCTCTTGGTGGCTGCAATGGTGTTGTCATGCAGATAATCACACATACACGCTCTAACGCGCGCGCACACATGCACGCACGCATACACGTGTATACACACACACACACACACACACACACACACTCACACACACACACACACACACACAGACACACACACACACACACACACACACACACTCTCTCTCTCTCTCTCTCTCTCAAAAGAAGCTGACAATTTTAAACCCCCGGTTGACCAGGCGTTTCAAATTAAGTATTTATGGAGAAACCATTCACTGCCCGTAACTCTTGGACGCTTCTTCACACACAGCCTTCTCCAAGGTATGCGATAAATACATTACTGCGAGAAAGGTTTTCACCGTAACTCGTCTGGCTTTCCTTCATTCCTTGATTGCGGGGGAAAGTTTAGGAAAGTATATCATTATGTAACCATCACCGTCACAGCTAGCCGCCCTTTCCTCTCCCCGCTGAAAGCTTGAGAAATGTGTGGTCGCCTCATCCCAAACGTCAAATAAAATAACGCCAACTTTTTGAAGCCTTCCTTTAGTAGGCGCCAGACGTAAAGAATTCGACGGGAAGTGTTGACTGGATTATTTTTTTTCTTTCCGGTGAAGAGGTATGGATTAAGTCGGGAGGCTGCAACTCCCGGGGATCTGCTTAATAAAATTAACCTTTCATTGAGGGAAGTCGACCTCGGTAGGTAGATAAGGTTAAGCTGACAATAAGGTTGTGGCTTAATGTCAGACTTCTCTGTGTGCCGCGGATTATAGGCGAGATAAGTGGAGAAATCACCCACGGCCGCCCCCTGCCTCCTTACTCGTCGAATGATCAAGGGGCTGGAACCTCTAAGGCGATGGCAGATGTATTGTTAGACTTAGAAAAGAGTCAGAGTTAAGTGCGAACCTTGTGTAACCTGTTAGTGAGAGGGGAAAGGGGTATGAGGGAAGGAAGGAAGATTTGATAAAACTAAAGAGTGGAATTTGAATGAAATAAACTTACATGACTCAGCACTGGAAACTTCATTGGTTAAATATGATGAAGTTTTTGTAAGTTCTGGTGAGACCCCGTTAATTACTGCTTGGTGGAATTTCACGGTCGGGAGGTGAGGTTGGCTCGCCCTACAAGTAACGCTGAAATAATGAGTTTCTCTGAAGTCGGCTGCACACCGGAGCAGTTTGTTCACGAACTGCATAATAATATGTAAAATGATGAGTTACCTTTTGTGTTGTAATATTAACTTAAACGCACATGGGTGGTTTTCATCCCCCCCCCCCCTAAGCATTCTTCTCTGTTTTCCCGGTATTTTATCTCTATAGACCTACTTGGTACTTTGGGAGACCACTAATAAATAAACACTTATAAGCATCTAACAGATACTTCTTTCCGTTGCAGGAGCCAAGATAGCGGCGAGCCCTTGCCGTGGTGCAGGGCGTGGCGTCCAAGGGGTACTGGCTGCTCCTGCTGCTTCTCTTGCTGCTGCTGCCGCCACCACAGGCCGCCGCCGGGCCCCTGCGGAGAGCCAAGGTGAGTCTCCGCCCGTCACGCCAGAGGAGGTGCCGGCCGTGGAAGTCTTGGGGCAGGAGGAGTATAGTTACAATACCAGCAGCGTCCAGGGCGACTCTCCGCTCCTGCCTGACGACGCCGACGATTTCCTTCCGCCCATCATATCAGCGGAGGCGCCCTTGGAGAACCCGAGTCCGCCAGGTGAGGTGCGGCTGCCTGGCCCGCCCGCTGCTGCCTGCTGTGTCGCCGCACGGCCTCCACTAACACCTGACTCGGGCGGCGCTGGGGATGCGGGTGGTGGTTGTATTAATGGTTGTTGTTGCTGTTGTTGTTGGTACTAGTGCTGGTAATGGTATTGTTGTTGGTACTAATATTGGTAATGGTATTCCTGTTGATATTAATGGTGGTGTTGATGGTGGTAAGATTAATATTGTCATTGGTATTGTAATTTTACGGTTTATGGAGGTAGTGATGATAGTGATGGTGGAAGTATTTTGTGTGATAGTTGTTGTTGGTGGTCATGTTGCCGCTACTGCTTGTGGTGTGGGCGGGTGACAGGGCTGTTGCTAAACTATAAAGGAATAGATAAAATATTCTTAATTCTTTTGAATGGCAACTATTCGCAAATAGATCTTGATAAGTAAGAAAAAATAACCGTGTTCAAGTTTTGTTTCATGCACAATGCGTGGATAACATGCCTTGGGTTCTTTATACATTAGTTATTTCCCAGTGTGTCGCATAGGTACTCTTTCCTTCCATATCTGTTCCCTTTATCCCGTGTCCGTCCATTGCGATTTCTTAATTTTAGTTGCCTTTCTGCCTACTACACCCCTGGATTGTTACTAATGAGACCAGAAGACATCCAATTCCTACTTACTCTATTATTATTATTATTGCTACTATTATCATCATCATCGTATATAGTAGTAGTATTTCAACTAGTATTAGCCTATGCCTCTCCATATTGTACTCAGTGTTTCATCGCTAAATACAAAGTTCTCATTTACTACTCAACGGCAGGTTTTATAGTTTTTCACCTTCTTTGAATTCCACATATAGTACTTTACACCCAATTACTTTTTTTGCTTTGCACATTTGCGTCAAATTATTACTAACAGTGGACATCAGATTGTTGGATCATTATTACAGTAAATATGAGATATATGGATAATTTTTAGAGGTGTTCATCATCAAGTAAAGTGGTTCGTGGAAAGTTGATATCATAGGAATAAGGTCTGGAAACACGTAGTTGGAACTTGGAGTATGGGCGTTGTGCTGAGTTTTTCCGTGGCTATGGTCTAAGAGTCTACAGGAACTGTCAAAGGGAAATCAAGAATGAGCTCGGGAGGCAGCATGAGCCACGAATAGATGGCGTCACTATAAACACTTGCCTGCGCCAGTGTGGCTCGAGCCGACAGGCCCCAAAGAAAGCCTACCGGCACCGTAGGCCAAGATGTAAAAAAATATATAAATACAGGTAGTAGCAGCAGCAGTAGTAGTAGTAGTAGTAGTAGTAGTAGTAGTAGTAGTAGTAGTAGTAGTAGTAGTAGTAGTAGTAGTAGTAGCAGTAGTAGTAGTAGTAGTAGTAGTAGTAGTAGTAGTAGCAGTAGTAGTAGTAGTAGTAGTAGTAGTAGTAGTAGTAGCAGTAGTAGTAGTAGTAGTAGTAGTAGTAGTAGTAGTAGTAGTAGTAGTAGTAGTAGTAGTAGTAGTAGTAGTAGTAGTAGTAGTAGTAGTAGTAGTAGTAGTAGTAGTAGTAGTAGTAGTAGTAGCAGTAGTAGTAGTAGTAGTAGTAGTAGTAGTAGTAGTAGTAGTAGTAGTAGTAGTAGTAGTAGTAGTTTTCTTGTACTGTTTTCCACTGTATTTAAAAAGGTGTAATGTACAATATGACCGTAACTGGTGAGTAAAGGAACGCGTGCCGTAAAAAGGGTTGCCCTTAACGTCTAAATTTGCATTCCCTGGAAAGGCGGACGATGCGAGTAGACTTCATTAAAGTTTATAGATGGGTGACGGCCTTTGATGAGGGTCTGCTCGTAAAAGGTCATGCACTCTTAGCCATGGGTCGTTATATCAATATATATTTGTTAAACATGCAGGCAGGAATTGGTTTGCTAATAGAATGGTAGTCGAATGGAAGAGGCTTGGCAGTCGTGCATGTGGTGAATTTCACTGTGATAGGCACACTATTATTAATAGGTAAGGCAAACTCATTAATAGGATAATAGTTTTATTGTAAAGGTTTTCATTGATAAGATAAGAAATACAGCTGGAGCTCCTCCCCTGAAGGTGTAATAAGAGCGACGGTCACTGAAGGGTGTCTCGCTCCCCGGGAGTGTGGCTCACGATGTGGCTCGCGCCTGCGCCGGGGGTCACTGGTGAGTGTGTTACCAGGCTGCTTAGTGAAGCATGACAATTTACACAACGACAGCACAGATGGCCGTGACGTCCAGGAAGGCATCAGTCTCTACGGACCAGTCAGCACTGGTCATCATCTCAAAGGCTGCCCACGCATCATCAGCCTCTTCGGTGATGGCGGCCACCAATTCGGCGGATGGGCATGGATCATCAGCCTCCACGAACCAGTCATCACGGGTCGCCATGGCAAAGGCTTCCCATGAATCATCAGCCTAATCAGACCAGTCATCACTGGTTATCAATTCGAGGGCTTCCCATGGATCCTCATCCTCATCAGACCAGTCATTACTGGTTATCAATTCGAGGGCATCCCATGGATCCTCATCCTCATCAGACCAGTCATTACTGGTTATCAATTCGAGGGCATCCCATGGATCATCAGCCTCATCAGACCAGTCATCACTGGTTATCAATTCGAGGGCTTCCCATGGATCCTCATCCTCATCAGACCAGTCATTACTGGTTATCAATTCGAGGGCATCCCATGGATCATCATCCTCATCAGACCAGTCATTACTGGTTATCAATTCGAGGGCATCCCATGGATCATCAGCCTCATCAGACCAGTCATCACTGGTTATCAATTCGAGGGCATCCCATGGATCATCAGCCTCATCAGACCAGTCATCACTGGTTATCAATTCGAGGGCATCCCATGGATCCTCATCCTCATCAGACCAGTCATTACTGGTTATCAATTCGAGGGCATCCCATGGATCATCATCTTCATCAGACCAGTCATCACTGGTTATCAATTCGAGGGCATCCCATGGATCATCAGCCTCATCGGTGATGGCGGTCACCGATTCGGCGGATGCCCATGGATCATCAGCCTCATCAGACGAGTCATCACGGGTCATTGCTTCAAAGAGTGCCCATGGATCATCACCCTCATCAGACGAGTCATCACGGGTCATTGCTTCAAAGAGTGCCCATGAATCATCAGCCTCATCAGACGAGTCATCACGGGTCGTCACTTCAAAGAGTGCCCATGAATCATCAGCCTCATCAGACGAGTCATCACGGGTCGTCACTTCAAAGAGTGCCCATGGATCATCACCCTCATCAGACGATTCATCACGGTACGTCACTTCAAAGAGTGCCCATGGAACATCAGCCTCATCATCACGGGTCATTGCTTCAAAGAGTGCCCATGGATCATCACCCTCATCAGACGAGTCATCACGGTACGTCACTTCAAAGAGTGCCCATGGAACATCAGCCTCATCATCACGGGTCATTGCTTCAAAGAGTGCCCACGGATCATCACCTTCATCAGACGAGTCATCACGGTACGTCACTTCAAAGAGTGCCCATGGATCATCAGCCTCATCGGTGATGGCGGTCACCAATTCGGCGGATGCCCATGGAACATCAGCCTCATCATCACGGGTCATTGCTTCAAAGAGTGCCCATGGATCATCACCCTCATCAGACGAGTCATCACGGGTCGTCACTTCAAAGAGTGCCAATGGAACATCAGCCTCATCAGACGAGTCATCACGGGTCATTGCTTCAAAGAGTGCCCATGGATCATCACCCTCATCAGACGAGTCATCACGGACCGTCACTTCAAAGAGTGCCCATGGATCATCAGCCTCATCGGTGATGGCGGTCACCAATTCGGCGGATGCCCATGGATCATCAGCCTCCACGGACCAGTCATCACGGGTCATTGCTTCAAAGGCTGCCCATGAATCATTAGCCTCGACCATAGCAGCGGAGGTCACCAAGTCTGGTTCTGCCCATGAATCATCAGCCTCCACGGACCAGTCATCACGGGTCATTGCTTCAAAGGCTGCCCATGAATCATCAGCCTCGACCATAGCAGAGGAGGTCACCAAGTCTGGGGCTGCCCGTGAATCATCAGCCTCCACGGACCAGTCATCACGGGTCATTGCTTCAAAGGCTCCCCATGAATCATTAGCCTCGACCATAGCAGCGGAGGTCACCAAGTCTGGGGCTGCCCATGGATCATCAGCCTCCACGGACCAGTCATCATGGGTCATTGCTTCAAAGGCTGCCCATGAATCATCAGCCTCGACCATAGCAGCGGAGGTCACCAAGTCTGGGGCTGCCCATGAAACATCAGCCTCCACGGACCAGTCATCACGGGTCATTGCTTCAAAGGCTGCCCATGAATCATCAGCCTCGACCATAGCAGCGGAGGTCACCAAGTCTGGGGCTGCCCATGAAACATCAGCCTCCACGGACCAGTCATCATGGGTCGTCACTTCAAAGGCTGCCCAATAAGTGCCCATGCATCAGCCTCATCGGTCCTGGCCACTCCGTCAGTGGCCGCACGCGGTGCAGGGATCACCGCCAGGACGGGCTCGCCACACCGCCTCCCGTTGCACCGGAGGCTGGTGAAGGCGGACCCGTCGTCACAGAAGAGAGAGAAGTGGAGGCCGCTGATGTTGTCCAGCAGCCAGGCCAGCGGCATGGAAGAGGTGAAGACTGGCTTCCTAGGCGAGGCACATTGCACCCTGACGGCCGCGTTGCCGTCTTTCTTGCACAGCTTCGCCAAGGGCACACGCAGCTCACCCTCGGCGTGGCAGCCTTGAATCCCTGCGACGCAAGACCAGCCTTCCACGGGGAGCTTGACGGAGGCGACCTTACGCCTCCTCTTCAGGCAGCAGGTGGAGTCCTTGCACGAGAGCTTGATGGAGTCCACCAGGGAGGAGCCTCGCTCCAGGGTTACCCACACGTTGAATTTCTGTCGAGATGCAGAGTTTACATCACACCTGAGTCGACAAAAAGCTCAGTTTCTGATACGACTATAATGACCAGATTTCTTTTCTACGAACCCTACAACAGACCCTCAGCAACACTCACTGAATGGTAAATATGTCCCCTGCTGCGATTCATTGCGGGAGGATGTCGACGAAAGTATATCCAAGATGGCTAACCTCACTGCATTGCGAAATACTCCATCATGTACGAATATTGCTTTCAGTTACCTTGAATTTTATCAGTAAAGTAAATTAAGCATGGCAAGCTGAGAGCAGGACCTGCGGCTTAACGGATCCATGGTTAGTGAACAATGTGAACGCGTCGAACAGTAAGCAACGGCTACTGCTCTGTCACACTTTCATCTTATAAGCAGGGATTCATGATGATTCATGGCAGCACTGAAGGCAGGTGTTGCGGAATGGAAACTGGGTCATTTGGACTCTGCTGATTGGTCGCAGCTCTGCCGTACAGCTTATTTGGACGCCTTCCACCGTTTACCATTTATTAGTAATCTACAGTGAAAAGCCATACTTCCGTTGTGAAGTGGTTAGCACGCGTAACTACTAATCCTCGGTCCTGGTTTTGAATCCCGGCCCGGGCAATTGGTGCTCAGTTCACCCAGCTGTCCATCCTCACATTCTGACCGGTCGATAAATGGATATCTGGAACTCCTAAGGGAAAGTCTGTGATAACTTAGATGTCACTTTGCCTTGTGTCCCAGGTTAATGAGTTGAGATGGTTGTGTTTGTGTGGGGTTGGTGTAGAGGTGCTGGCTGAGGTGCTTGTGGTAGGGGTTGGTGTGGTGATGGTGTGCAATGTTTCTGGTCAGGGTTGGTGTAGTAGTGATGGTGGTGGAGGTGTTGTGGTAGAGACAGTGTAGCAGTGATGGTGGTGGAAGTGTTGTGATAGGAGTGGTGTATGAGTGATGTGGTGGTGGAGGTGTTATGGTAGGGATGGTGTAGCAGTGATGGTGGGTGGAGGTGTTGTGATAGGGATAGTTGTAGCAGTGATGGTGGATGGGGTGTTGTGGTAGAGACAGATTAGCAGTGATGGTGGTGGGTGTGGTGGGGATGGTGTAGCAGTGATGGTGGTGGAAGTGTTGTGATAGGGATGGTGTAGCAGTGATGGTGGTGGAGGTGTTGTGATGGGATGGTGTAGCAGTGATGGTGGTGGAAGTGTGGTGGGGATGGTGTAGCAGTGATGGTGGTGGAAGTGTTGTGATAGGGATGGTGTAGCAGTGATGGTGGTGGAGTGTTGTGATAGGGATGGTGTAGCAGTGATGGTGGTGGGGATGGTGTCGAAATGGTGGTCTGTGTGGTAGGGTGACAGAGTGGTGCTGTGGGTGTTTTGTGGTAGTGGCGTGGTGGTGGTGGAGTTTGGGATGCAGGTGTGTCCAGGTGCTGGTACCGCCCCATGTCTTATGGTGATAACAGTGTTAACCCGACCACCGTGCTATCTGGTTAGGAGCAACCTAGGAAGGGTTTCTATAACCTTTTGTAAGTGTTGCAATGCATCACAGTGAGTTACGTTCCACCCTCATGAAGGAGCTCGGCGTCCCTCAGGGCTTCACTCTCCACCTTCAGTAGGTACTCGTGGTAAAGGGTCCTGCTCGCCTCTCATTCTCTTTGCTAATACTCTCATTATCGCCTCTTGTGTCTCGTTCAGCATCCCAGCAGACAGCGCGTAGGTTGTGGTGCACGCAAGCCTTTACTGTCCTAAACCAACACAAAAATATAGCGTTTGTTTATTAAGCCCCTATAGGTTGTTGTATTATGCAGTCCATAAAAGCCCGTCGGTATTAAGTAAACGTGGAGTGAGTTTCGATCCTGGATGTTACTTTGCGCGACCATTTAACGCCTCGGTGAAGAAGCGTGGCGCAGGGTACAAAAGCGCAAACTAATGTGGCAACCAAATAGTGATGAAATTTTGCAGGTGGTCGATGTTGTGGGGGAAGTAAACATCGCAGTACTTGCAGACTCGTATTTTTTTTTCCCCGTCGCCTTTGGTGTTACTAATTCTACCCACGCACACACAGGCGGGAGGAATTATTATGTCTTTTGAGGAGGCGTTTAACGCACGCACACTCTTTGACTTATCTGCGGTGTCGTGCTCAGAAACCGGAAAATTAATTACTGTAAAGACAAATATTAAAAGATACTTGGATTCGTGTCAAGGCGAACAGTTATATAACTTCACAGAAGGAATGGTCGATAAAAATGCGTGATGGACATTACAGACTAAAAGCCCAGTCATCAGTGGTCTTGGAGAGATGCGTGCAGTTTTCATTGCTGTTGGGATTAAACGGAACTCTGCCCAAAGTTGCGCGCTTAAGGAAAACCACCTCCCTCCCCTTGCTGGTGCAGAAACCATAAAACTAACCTTATCTTCTGAATCTTATAAATAGGTGTGTGTGTGTGTGTGTGTGTGTGTGTGTGTGTGTGTGTGTGTGTGTGTGTGTGTGTGTGTGTGTGTGTGTGTGTGTGTGTGTGTGTTTGTAAGTTCATCATGATGTTTGTTTTTTCTGAAAGTTTATATTTGTGTTTTCCTACATTTTGAAACGAATCAGCTCATCCGTAAAAGACACCATCGTATTAATTTCACAAGTTGCGTTTTCTTCTGTGTCGATTTTGAAAACAGAGCATTTGATATATTTTACAGTATTGCATTTTGCATTGAAAATACCTTTAGAAATATTTTATTCTCAAGACATAACTAACCTGTTTCAGCTGTTGGAAGCCACTGTGTATCCACCACTGATATATTTACTCCAAGCACTGTTTACATCCATCTGTATAAAAGAAAATCAAACACGACTAACGTAATATATTGCCAGCTTACATGCATGTTTATTTTAAATAAGCCTTACTAAAATTAATCGCGTCCACATCCAATTGGCAAGGTCTAAAAATATGCTTCAGTATGGCTGCGTTAACGTGCCAAATGTTCTTAAGTAAAAAAGAAAAAAAAAAGACGGACAAACAACTCTCAGACTCAGTCAGTATATGAATATTAACGTCACTCTAAACCTCTTTACGTTGGTTTACGTTGGGCCGTGTGTGGACTTGTGCTGAATAAAAAGCTCGACAGCGGCAAGAGTGGCCTGCCAATGGGAAGATGTTCAAATTTGTGCAGAAGTGTCCTGCGGCTAAAACGAAAACTGCGGAATGTGTTTGTACGAAGTTAACGAAGGAAATAAGCGTGCGAGATACAACATTGTGACTTGAGAGAGAGAGAGAGAGAGAGAGAGAGAGAGAGAGAGAGAGAGAGAGAGCCGTAGATGAAGTAAAAAACGGCCAAACGAACAAACAAACGGTCAGATGCACAAACAGGTCAAAAACAAACAAACGGACAGACGAAAAAACATTCCGACACTCAGATGAGATAACAGACGGACCAACAGAGACATAGAAAGACGGAAAACAGATTCATAAGCAAACAAACAGGTAGACAGAAACGGGGAGATAAGAGAGCAAGCGCCCATTGTAATATTAACTCATTTATCTCCCTTGCCGCTTTGTGAACTGTTTTGAGCATGTTGAGAGTTGATTGGATCCGCGTTGGATCTGCCTGACGAGGTGTTGCTTCCGGGTGTCAAGAGCCTTGGGTTGGGGTGTTAATTTATTAAGCTTGATGATCCATCGGGAGGAAGTTGGTGAAATTGTGTTGTATGTTAATTGCTGCGTTTTCTTAATGACGAAGCAAAGCTGTGAGTTGTGAAATGCAACTCCTTTCTGTTGCATTGTTAAATAATAATGATAATTTTGGGGTGTAGTGGTAGTAGTAGCTGTAGCTGTAACATTAAAATCAGCAGTGGAAACAGTAGCAAAGGCAGGAACATTGTGATTATGGTGGTAACTGTGGAGGCAATACTAATTATAACTGTACTAATTCACTAACTAACTATAATACTAACTCTACTAATTCACTAACTAACTGCAATACTAACTCTACTAATTCACTAACTAACTGCAATACTAACTCTACTAATTCACTAACTAACTGCAATACTAACTCTACTATTTCACTAACTAACTGCAATACTAACTCTACTAATTCACTAACTAACTGCAAAACTAACTGTACTAATTCACTAACTGACTGCAATACTAACTGTACTAATTCAATAACTAACTGCAATACTAACTGTACTAATTCACTAACTAACTGCAGTACTAGCTGTACTAATTCACTAACTAACTGCAATACTAACTCTACTAATTCACTAACTAACTGCAATACTAACTGTACTAATTCAATAACTAACTGCAATACTAACTCTACTAATTCACTAACTAACTGCAATACTAACTGTACTAATTCACTAACTAACTGCAATACTAACTGTACTAATTCACTAACTAACTGCAATACTAACTACTAATTCACTAACTAACTGCAATACTAACTACTAATTCACTAACTAACTGCAATACAAACTCTACTAATTCACTAACTGCAATACAAACTCTACTAATTCACTAATTGCAATACAAACTCTACTAATTCACTAACTGCAATACAAACTCTACTAATTCACTATTGTTTTAAGCAAACCACTCATTCCTATTTCTAACAAGTCATAAAGCAATGTCCACTAGATAACATGACAACCCAGCAAGTTTTCAAAATACAATCTTTCTTCCTTTTCTGCATTTCTTCCTATACCTACAAATACAACATAAATAATCCAGAACGTTTTCAAACACTTAAATTTCTTTCCCATTAACAGTCCTTCCTCTGCTTGCCGGCCCCCATCATCCCTCCCTTCCCCTCGGCGGCAGGCTGCTCCTTCACAAGTTCCCACTCTTCATCTTCGTGCTGCATATCTTCCCACGCATGCCGGCCACCCTTAACCTTTTCTTCCCTTGGGCGGGCAGGATGCTCTTTTTCTCTATCCTTGCATACCCCCTTCCTACACGTGACTCTCCCCCGTGAGTGCTGTCCTTTCATCCTCCACCTTTGATTAGATAGTTAGTGTAGCTTGTCACAGCCTCGTAAGGACCAGCAGGTTTGCTGTTGTTTGTTCTTCCTGTGTGTTTCTTTGTGTGACCTTCTCTTCCCCTTGGCGGCAGGCTGCTCCTCGCCGCTCGGCCTCACTACCGGCGACGTCCTGGACTGGCAAATCTCCGCCTCGTCGTCCTACCCGGCGACGTGGGACGCGGGCTGCCAGGTCAAGTACGCCCGACTGCACCAGCCCAATGGCCGGGCGTGGTGTGCCGGCAGGAGGGCCGCCGGCGAGTGGGTCCTCGTGGATCTCGGTGTGCCGGCCAAGGTAAGAATTAGTAGATTGACCCTTGACCCGGTAGCAGCGACGGGCCAAATTTGTGCCATGATATATACCCCCAAAATAGATGATACATAAACTGATCACAAATGCTTTGATATATATTATGAAATGGTTTGTGTGAGTGATGATTTTTCTCATTTTTCTCGCTTAGAGGGACCATTAAGAAACATGATCCCCGCTGCTACCGGGTTGAGAGCAAATCCATATCCTGCCGCGTGTGCACTAGTGTCCTACAATCTGATGTGCCGCAGTTAAATTTTTTTTTTTTTTTATCTCTATTACCATTCTTGTTTTCGTTCACAGTATCAATAGCGTTTTACATTATTGCATCTATAGCAGGTATCGTAAACTTAATTTTAGTTGGGTGCAGGTCTATTAAACTGTATCATGAAAGGCTGTCATTGTTCTTTATTCAAATTTCCAGGTATAATAAACGAACCGGGCCGAAATATTTAATGCGCACGCTTGTATACCTGAATGGCGTCACTTATCCACTGAGATATAGAAACTGCAATAATAAATGTCGGCCCAGGTGGGTTAAGCTTTTTGATTTATTGCCTAGTCTAGAACGTTTGTGGGTAGCAGTTGCCTCCTTCGCGGCGTCCAGGTGGTCATGTTTTTGAGGAGAAACTGTAACCTTGCCGAGTCACCTGCCGTAAAGGGGAAAAAAAAAGCGTCGTCTCTGTTAACCGTGGTCAAGGATTACATGGTGCTGCTATGAGTCAGCAGAAAGCTTGCCTCGTGTACACGCTTGTCTCGCTTTCCACTCGGCGGCCGCGAACACCAGAAGCCACTCGACGAGGGGTTGGGCGTCCGCTTCCAATTCTTTGTGTTGGGAAAAAAAAAAGATCGGGCTTCAAAATTTACTAATGTTTCTCAGATACGCTTGCTGGTTTCTAGTTCTGACGCCTGCAGTGTTAGCTCTTTCTGCGCTGGCTTTGTCGCTGGGCAGAGAACTGTTGCTTGCCTGTGGCTGCATATTATATAAACTGATAGCCTTAAGTATCCTCAAACTCGAATACCCCCAAAATCTCACCAACTCTAACTTTTCTAAATTGTTTAAAACCACACGACGTTAAATGACTTTTAGGAATATTATATTGTTCAAAGACCGCTGAAAATTTACGCAACTTTAATGAGGCAATATTTTTAGCAGTTTCTCTGATCGTCATATACTGTTGCCTTGAAATGTTTCAGGTAGGACAGAGTTTCACTTTCGTTCATTTTTCCTTTCCCTTTTTCAGTGTCGCATCGAAATGTATCCTTGTTCAGTTTGACCATGGCTGCCACTGAGTCTGTTCTTCCACTCTCTGTAGGTCTACAGGGCAAAGGGGACGACGAGGAGTGGGTGACGTCCTTCAAGCTTTCCTACTCCCTAGACGCCTACCGCTGGCATCTCGCTCGAGACATCTACAACAACAAAAAGGTAAGTGTGTATTCGCTCATAGTTGGGTTGGTGTGCGTTGTTTGGTATGTGGCGTCACTGAGCAGCCTCCCCTGACCCGCAGCCATTCGTCCGGGACAAGAACACAGACTGACGCGCCCCAAGGATACTGTTCTGGCGAGGGGGGAATGTTGTCATGCCTGGCTGCTCATGGGCCGCCGCGTACAGCACATGGGCCGGCCCTGAGCCAGGCTAGATGTAGATTTGGTAATCTTTTGCGACAATGTCCGTCCGTGCGGGCGCGTACACACACACACACACACACACACACACACACACACACACACACACACGCACACCGTGGTGGTGGTTGTGGTGGTGATGGTGGTGCTCATGTAGAGTGCGGGGCGGGGGGAAAGCTTGGTCCCTGAGCAGCAAAGTGTCTAAAGGCCCATTTTGCAGCCATAGATGTAATCTCCTCAGGAGGACAGGTCAGGCCTTGAACTTAGCATGGTGTCCCTCTTCAGAGCTTGGTTTCTGGCACCCAGTTTTCACCAGCCTTCCAGGGCCTTACGCCACGTATGGGCATATGGGTATATACAGTACCTGCATATACCCGTATACCTGACGACATAAGTGCAGTTGAAGCACCGCAGAGTCTCCGGGTTAGTCTTCTGACGGGGAATGTACTTTAAAAGCCTAAGTCAAAGGACTATGGGAGGGAATCTCCAGCTGGAACGTCACCTCCGCCTGCCGCATTGGCTCTGAGTGACATTGACCTGCCTTGTACGTACACCTCAGTGGGAAGCTGACGAACGGGTCCTCCAAGATGGGGTCAAGGGACTGGTGCCGGGATACCGTAAAACTACGTCCCGAGACCTGCCCTCCTCCTCATAAGGGTTGATGGCCAACTGATTCTCCCTCGCCAAACGAGCGAGGGAGAAGGCGGTCTCCTCGTCAAGGGTTTTGATAAGACCGAACCAAACTGCTTCTGCATCCTGATCTGTGAAGGTTTGAACATTCCCTCTTCAGCCTTCGATGCTGTCATCGTAGCGGTAGCAGACTATCTGATAGACCCAGTAATCGGATGCAGGTCCTGGCGGCAAAGCGCGGTGGTGTCCTTCTCGAGGCGGGTTCAGTCCTCTTATTTTCCGACAAGAGGGAAGAGGTTGAGGTGCATCCATGGGGCGCCGCGGGCCACGGAGCGGCAGGAAAGGGGGAGGGCTTGTGTCCGCACTTTATCGTGTTTTATCTGTTCCCTCTTACCTATCTTGCTATTAAAATATCCACTTAACTCTAACGACTCGCTGAAAACGATGATCTTCTTGATTAGTAACGGTAAGATACATCACGCTGGCAGGGATGGGCATTGTATTCATACCTCTTCTGTTCCTAAAATTATCGTATGAAATGAACGTTGCTAACTGTAAATATCGCCTGTCCGATTTCATAATACATGTCATGGTGTAAAATTTACTTTCTTAGGTGGCTGCAGGTAGGTGAACGAGAGTTACTTTTGCAGGGACGTCTGGTCATTCGGCCTCTAGCGAGATAGGGTGGGGCGGGGCGCCTCTCTGCACCGTTTTTGCCTTCCTGTTTTGTTGGCGGCAGTTATCTGTGTGTTGAAGCTCAATGGTTCCTCTTCTTGGCCGTGGTATTTGTTTTGTTGGTGGCAGTTATCTGTGTGTTGAGGCTCAATGGTTCCTCTTCTTGGCCGTGGTATTTGTTGTGTTGGTGGCAGTTATCTGTGTGTTCAAGCTCAATGGTTCCTCTTCTTGGCAGTGGTATTTGCTCTGGGGCCTCCAGCAGGATGGGTCAAGTGGCGCCTCTCCCGCAACTTGCTGTAGGCGACCCTGGAGTGGCTTTGATTTGTATGATGCACCGCGTAATGATAATCTTAAGAATTAAATTGCTTTCAAGATTCATCCGATTAGCTCCTACATGAAGCAGTTGATGTACAGAAGCTCCAAAAACGACTTGCTTAGCGCGAAGGATCTCGGTCGTGTACAAATTGCTCGTCTCGATGTAACTCATTAATTTAATTAGATCTCAGTCAACCACGTATTTGGCTCCTAATCGATGCTCAGTCAGTCATCCTGTGCTGTGTGTCTGTGTGTGTGTGTGTGTTTGTGTGTGTGTGTGTGTGTGTGTGTGTACATGAGTTATTAGTTTTATATTACAAAATAAGCAAAAATAAAGTTTTTTTTTTCTCGTAATCAGCAAGTTTTTTTTTCATGTACAGATGCACTATTTTCAAGGTAGGAGTTTCATCTGTACAAATAGTTTTCCCATTACTGATATAATTCCCTGAAGAAGCCGTGGTATTGCGACACGGATGGCACAAACGAATTGGAAGATTTGGCAAATGTTCAATACCATTTACTCGTCCCTGGGTAGCCGTGGCAGCACATTTTGACCAACTGTAACACTTCGTGAAGACTTAGAAAAATGTTTTTAAAATTGCTGTAAATGAAGTGTTATGCAACAGTTCCAGGGTCGCCTCTAATTTTCCGTGGTGGAGTCTGTGCAGCGGGGGAAGGGTAACGAGAAGAAACATACTGTTACTTATATTCTTGTCCCTTCACACTTTTAGGATATCATAAAGAAAAAAAATAAAGTATCGAAATTAATGTTTGACTCCACTTCTGCTGCTACTGCCATAAGGTTTCGCTACCGGGTCTTATAGGTGAACGTGTTTTCAGAATTGTTCAATTACCTAGTGAACTTATGTATACTTACACCTTCCAATAGAGTATATATCCCGAAAATATTATGAAATTCCCATGCACCGAAGATGGTGTAATGAATGTTTTTTAATAGTGAATATGATATTATAAAAAAAAAATACATACCGCTAAAGTCAGTCTTTCCATATCAATTAGCTTAGCAAGAAATGAAAGACTAGAGTCTTGGTAACAGCTTGGTAAACCCATATTTCATCTAACTCTCATCTATGTTTTTTAAATGATTTTTTTTATTTTGACTTATGGATAAATGCTGTAAAATTGTGGTAGAAAAAATCAAACAAAAATGTCAGTCATAGTATGCTTTATTTAACGCTAACCAATAAAAGGGAAATTTTATTCTCTTCAATAAGAAACAAAAATGAACAAAATCGGTCAATTCATACCAGAGATATGGCTCACTAATGGTTGGAAAAATGAATTTTACAGGAGAGCCATTTAAAGTTTAAAAAGAATGTGTCGCCATATTTAAAACTCTCCTGTACCGTAGTCACTCCTGTCATGTCTTTCTTGTTTACGTTTTCTCACCACACGCAGACCCTCACGCCTCCTGTCACGTACTTTGAGGGATGACTGCTGTATTTGAGTGTATGGTGGTGCAAAGAGAGGTGGCTTGGCTGGAACACTGATGTCTTCTTCCTCTTTTAACTTTCGTGTTTTACACTCCCTGGCTATCTCCGCTTTCTTGCGCATCTTCAATACGTGCTTCTTTACCCCCCCCCATGATTACAGCTTGAGAAATAATGGCAAAAAAGAATAAATCGCGTGTGTGTCTGGGAGGCCAGGAAGCGACAACCTTACCCTTTCAGCTTTGGTAAGGCACTGAAGGCCAGACACGCAGTTGCCTGTGCGTAGGGGTGGGAAAACTTGTCAGATATATCAATAAACATAATATAGTAGAAAAACAGAAGTGGCTATCGAAATTTTGGCTTTATTTCCATAAACAATAGATTTTTTCATGCACTGGAGTTGCCAGATGTCACCAATATTTTTTATTTTTTTTTCTGTATAAAAAAATAGAAACGGGATACAGCTGTATAACTTGGGCAAGAGTTTTCCACCACTTCAAGGATGCTTTTCATGGGTTTATCTAAAATTCGTCCATGTGTCAGAATGTTTCGAGTGTTCACGCGGGACCAAACATTAAGGTTTGTTAGCTCGGTAGAAGGTCCAAGCCTCAGTGAAGGTCAAGACAGGGAGAGGCAGGTAGCGAGGCGTGTTAAATTGCGGCTTGTCATCCACGGCTATAGCTCCTCTCCGTCTCCTAAATGGTGTTGGCGTGATTTGCGTCACAACCCCTTAACATCCGGGCTCCAGGACCTCGTTTTTTGCAGGGTTCACCAGAAACGTACATCGGCCACTGCGCTCATATATACTGCTCAACTACTTACCTCCTGAGTCATCCCAGCAGCGGCAACACGTAGGGCCAGTAGTACAGTCCAATACACAAGTTTGTAAGCTCCCCAACCAAACACAAAATACTGTAAAAGTTCCCTGCAGTATATAGTGTTTGACGCTGATATTAAGGAAGGAAACTTTAGAAAACCACACATCAGGAAATCTCATTATTAGTATTTGGTATTGAGTAGAAATAACGCATCATTGTGGAGAACAGAGTTTGGTTCGGGCGCTTCAATGACTCCGTGCTGGAGTGTCGAACCGGCCCGTAGTTACCAGCTCCCTCCTGTGCGTCTGTTTATCAATACACATCAACCTATCATCGCTCGAGTTGTCTTTAGGATGCATAGTAGACCATCGTATACAAATTATTAGAAAATTCTGAACGACTTAAAGTCATTTAAATTTATACTTAATTATGTAGCGTGCCATTTTTGGTGAACGTTGAATAAACCTCATAAGAGTGGCGTAGGGGGCAGCATTTATAAAGTGTTTGATGCCCCAGTCCTCCGGCACAGTGATGGAGGGAGAGGGAGGGGCAGAATGAGGGTGGGCGGGGCAGCGGCGACTTGTGGGGCTGTGTACCTGGAATCGGGGGTAACAAGACGGCCTCCTCAGCAGCCGGGTGAGGGGGCTGGGGGGGAGGTTCTCCTTGTGGAGTGTGGCTGGTGAGGCTGAGGCTGCTTTTGTCTTTTTCATTGGCTTCTTTCCATGTCTCAGTTTGTAGTAGGTTTCGTGATATACTTAACTCGTATATTCCTTAATGCATGTAATGTTGCGCCAATTTGAAAGAATATTTCGTCAGCAGATGCGAAAAATATTGATTATTTTAATACAATGTAAAGAACATGCCTTGCTTTCACGAGAAGAATGGAGGGGCTAGTTGCCTGCTCTCCATATATTGGTTTATCAATGAAGAATGTCAGCAAAGGGCTACTTAAGCACCATTAAGAGTATTTCCATATCATAGGAGGGTATAACAAATCTCCCCGAGACCTTCAGTGACGAGCCTGTAAGAAAGCTTTGTATACACCTGCGTACCTGCTTCTGATGCTTCATAAAAACACATTGTTTTATTCATAGAAACATTTTCTGAGAACCACGCGGCAAACTTACATTTTACTTATTCTCGTGCACTAAACACCATGATTAAACTTTTGTAGGAATAATTCAGCTGCGTGGAGAAGGAAAGAGGAGCTTCAAAGTAAAGCTTGCAGGTTTGGGTTGTCCTGTTTGTATTTTTTATAACAATTATCGGTTTATCGTTTAGTATCAAGTACAGGGTCTAGTGCAACTAAAAACACTGCTGTGCTCAGTGCGTCAGTGGGTGGGGATGTACCGCGCAGTCCTTGGCCCTGATAGGCTCAGCCCTTAGCCGCTACCTGCATGCAAAGCTATGGCGGAAAAGGCTGCGCTGAGAGCCCCACTTCTAAAGGTTTCTTGCTCGACGACACAAGGTATTCCCACTTGCATGGAGACATTACCGCGTTAAAAACAACGAATATGTTGTTCTGTGCTCAAAACGAGTATCGATCGCATGATCAGACCATGGTGAATGACACACACACACACACACACACACACACACACACACACACACACACACACACACACACACTGTCGTCTTACATACGGGCATCTAGTGAAGTCTTGACTTTCGCGAGCAGACTTTGGGCTGTCAGGGAGGGGCGGCGCTGCGTGGGTGTGGTGCCATCACACACTCCTCAGACCGTTCAGCACAGTCTGGTATCGAGGTTTAGAATGGATATATAATTATATAGTGCAGTTTTTTAAAGGAATATGGCGCTGTGGCTCGACGCCTTTTTCTTTCGTATTATTGAAGCGAAAGCATTTTGGGATAATGTTGTAAAAAGAGATTGCATAGGGTCAATAGGACAAAATAGCTTTCATAATTAAAAGAAATATATAAAAAAAAGTCATGGAAAAAAAATCCACATGTTCGATGATTTATTTGTTAGGAATATTTAAAACTACATGGCACAACAAGCTTGACCCAGTCCATTTCGAGGGTCTCCTCTCCGGGCACGGACTCGACCCTGGACT
>NW_026110530.1:0-20000 GCF_024679095.1 Eriocheir sinensis
TTTTGAGAATTTCAAACAAACAAATATACAAATAATTTATCCCTATCAATTGGGTTTCCAATATGATACATAACATTTCCCTCCTCCCAGTAGTTTCGTCGCTAGAGCTCGAAACGTATACCCTTTTAAGAGCGATTTTGACGAACTAAAGATACTTTGCCGTTTTTTTCTAGTGTGGCATTGCTATTGCCTCTAGAAGGCTGTTATTTGGCATGTTGCCCCTCTTGGCAATGTAATTGGACCAGTTCAAAAAATCTTTTGATAGCTCGATTCCAAGTTTGTTGTCGAGACGTCACAAAACAACCTGTTTTTCGGCCCTTTTGCAGCGATTTGGACACGTCCTAGTTTTTTTGCTTATAACATCTTTTCTTTTATTTAGAGTTTCCCAATTTCTTTTTCTGATTATTAATCTGTATTAATTGAGAGATGATACAGAACGCCGAATTTCGAGGAAGCTGGTTTAGTGAGAGTGGAGATGTGAAGTTTCCAGTTAAGATTTTGAGCTAAGGACTGACCGAGGATATTTAGTGTTAAAGAAGGTGACAACTGTGTGTTGTCGGAGAATAGGGGATAGGTGTTTGGAAAATTGTGTCGAGTTCATAGGTGGGAAATTGAGTTATTGAGGCATTGAAGGACACAAAGTTCTGTTTACTCCGATCGGAAATGATTGCAAGGTCTGAGCTTAGGCGTTCTGCAGCCTCCAGTCTGGAGTCATTTACTTCCTGTTGGGATGGTCTTTTATTGAAAGAAATTGAATAATGCAGAGTGGAATCGTCGGCGTATGAGTGGACAGAACAGTTTGTAATGGAATGAAGATCAGTGATGAATAACAGGAAGAGTGGGTGATAGGACAGAGCCCTGTGGAATACCAATAGGTTTAGGGGAAGAACATAGACCGTCTACCACCGCAGAGATAGAACGGCCGGAAGGGAAACTGAAGATAAAGGAACAGAGAGAGGGATAGAATCAGAAAGAGGGCAGTTTAGAAAGCAAAGACTAGTGCCAGACTCTATCGAAGGCTTTCGATATGTCTGGCGCTACAGTGAAAGTTTCACCGGCTAAGAGAGGATGACCAAGAGTCAGTAAAGAGAGCAAGAAGATCGCCAGAAGAACGCCCCTTGCAGAACCCATACTGGCGATCAGATAGAAGGTTAGAAGTGGAAAGGTGCTTTTGAATCTTCCGGTTAAGGATTGATTCAAAAGCTTTAGATAGACAGGAAAGTAAAGCTATAGGGCGATAGTTTGAGGCTTTGGAACGGTCACCCTTCTTAGGCACAGGCTGTTCGAAGGCGTACTTCCAACAGTAAGGAAAGGTAGATGTTGATAGGCAGAAACGAAACACTTTGACCAGTGAAGGTGTCAGCACGGAAGCACAATTTTTAAGGACAATAGGAGGTACTCCATCAGGTCCATAAGCCTTCTGAGAGTTGAGGCCAGAAAGGGCACATAAAACATCATTATAAAGAATCTTAATAACAGGCATAAAGGAGTCAGAGGTGGGATGAGTAGCCCAGAATCATACAGGGTGGAGTTCTTAGAAATAGTTTGAGCTACAGAGTTCATATATATATATATATATATATATATATATATATATATATATATATATATATATATATATATATATATATATATATATATATATATATATATATATATATATATATATATATATATATATATATATATATATATATATATATATATATATATATATATATATATATATATATATATATATATATATATATATATATATATATATATATATATATATATATAAAATTAACACATACAAATGAAGGGGCCGCTGTCGCCATGTAGTCCGAACAGAAAACACTTGGGTGTTTGAGGAGCGAGCAGGGAGAGTAAGGGAACATGTTTTCAATATAGGAATAGCGCTGGTAAGCCTTGACATGTGTGAACCACGAAATGTGGAAAAAACTCGGCAGCATACCGAGATAAATCAGAGTGCTGGAGAATGAGATCACGTGGCCCTATTGTGGGTACACTTTAGAAGAAAATGTGGGTGAGGCATTCCGAGTGTGTGACTAAAACTCGGTAATATACCGAGATTCTTGAATTATTTCCATTATTTCCTTTTTTATTTTCGTTATTTGTTTGAATTCGAAATTTATTTTTGTAATTAATAATTCGTTGCTTTGCCGAGTTATATCAAACACCGAGTTATAGAATGCCGAGTTATAAGGGTTTTACTGTATTATATATATATATATATATATATATATATATATATATATATATATATATATATATATATATATATATATATATATATATATATATATATATATATATATATATATACACACAGTAAAACCTTACAACTCGACATGATAGGGGCTTTAAGCCTTGCCGAGGTAATCAATATTCCGAGTTATGCAAGTCCCCCATTCCCCTCCCTCCATTTGCATAAACAATGAAAAAAATGAAAACACTGCACTACACAACAGCAGTAAAAGCTTGAATTAACACTTAGCAATGAAGGGGCTGCTGTAGTCATGTAGTCCAAGCAGACAACACGTGGGTGTTTGAGGAGCGAGCAGGGAGAGTGGGGGGTACATGTATAATACAGGGATAGCGCGGGTAAGCCTTGGCTAGTGTAAATCACGAGATGCGGAGATAAATCGGCAGCATACCGAGATGAATCAGAGTGTTATAGAGTAAGATCACGTGGCGCAAGTGTGGATACACGTTCAAAGAAAATGCGGGTGAGGCATGCCGAGTGTAGACAACAGGATGTGGTTAAAACTTGGCCACATGCCAAGATGCATGAATTTTTTTTTTTTTTTTTCGTTATTTATTCGTTTTCGAAATTTATTTTTTAAATGAATATTTCTTTGCCCTGCTAATATATATATATATATATATATATATATATATATATATATATATATATATATATATATATATATATATATATATATATATATATATATATATATATATATATATATATATATATATATATATATATATATATATATATATATATATATATATATATATATATATATATATATATATATATATATATATATATATATATATATATATATATATATATATATATATATATATATATATATATATATATATATATATATATATATATATATATATATATATATATTAAAATCAATAATACTGTGATAAGTTTGCATATTTTAGCAATACAGGACAGTGTTTGTGATGCTATATGATATATCAGTAAATGCAGCTCCTCTGCATTTTATAATAATAGGTTTCTCTAACATTTGTCATTTGTGTAATTCAAACCATGATTCATTTTGTGAACAGGTTTTACGGTGGAAAAAACAGTTGAGTCCTTCCCTAACCATTGATCTTCCACTAGAGCTGCAAGTGAAAGTCTTGTGTGCTCAAGGAGTTCTTTACACTAAACAGAAAAAGCTCACCAAGGCTAAGGTAAGTCTGAGTGCAGCATAATGTTACAGTGCACCAAACCTTTTAATTTTTACCTATAGTATCATCATACCTAGCTAAGGGTGGTGTAATATGACTCAGTGATACCTACGATACTGAAATACTTATGATACTTTGTAAAATTTTACATTTCTCCAACACCATAACAATAATGGCTTCCATTTGCAGGAGAAGCTTGAGTATAGTATCGATCTTATCCAGAAGAAAGGCTCAGGGCCTGAGGACCCTTGCCTGGTAGTGCCATTGCAGCAGCTTGGCCAGCTCCTGTTGGAATATCCTCAAGAAGACCAAGACAAAAAGGCCGGCCTCAACTGTTTGGCCCGGGTGGTGCACATCACACAAGTCAGGTAAAGATGTTGAATGTGCTTTGATGTGTTGATATGATCTTAAAATGCTTACCTTTACCTTGAGTATGATTCTTCTTACTGTGAAAAATTTACTGGCTATTAATAAACACCTTACTATTCATGAACTCATGCAAAACAGGTATGTCTACTAGTGAAAATACAATAGTTTTTCAAAAAGTAAGACAATTACATTCTAATAGTTTATCACTAGTATATATAAATCCTAGGTTATAGACACCACTTAATAAATGCTAGATACACCCTCAGCCACTGCCTTCTGAAGAGTATGTGGCTGACCGGTTAGCATAAGGTCGCGGTGTTTGGAAGACCCGGGTTCAAATCCCGCTCACTGCTATATATACAAGCTGACAATTTTCAGTCATGTGTGAGTGGCCTAACACTACCCACAGCTTGTCCTGATGATCACCTATCAACCATGGTTCTAGTGAAACTCTTTAAAAAGTTAATCAAGTGGAGCTCCAAGGAGCATCATGAGCCAACTAGAGGGTGACTCTATAAAAAGACGTGCCACTGCCACGAACAGGCTGGAGCTGACCATCGACCCCATCATGAAAAGTCTACCAGTGCTATTGGCGAAAAAAAAAAAAAAATGTGAAATCAATTATCAGACTTAACCTGGCGACTGCTCAATGGGGTATATTCATTCTTAGCATGTGTCGCCAGCGATTAAATCCTTGTGCCCACGAAGCTTGAACTATTTTTTTCAATTACCGTATTAAATTACCTGTGTTTCTCTGAGGCTTGTAACATGTCAATACTGTATTTTTTTTTTTTTTCATCTTCGCCTGTGGCGCCGGTAGGCTTGTTTTTGGAGGGGCCTGATGGTATGGCCCAGCCCGTTGTGGCGCAAGCCAGTGTTTATAGTGGCGCCATCTTGCATTGGCCCATGCTTACTCCCGGAGCTCATCTTTAATCCTAGAATCTAGAGTCCGAATTGATAGGTGGTCTTCTGGACAGCGCGGGTAGCACAAGGGTAGGCGGTGGCCGAACTGGTAGCGTACTGGGCCCACATTCACCGAGTGATGGACGACGCGGGTTCGAATCCCCACGCTACCACTCGGATTTTTCAGTCACCGCCGAGTGGCTTAAAACTACTCACATGCTGTCCTGAAGACCAACTATCAACCCGGACTCTAGAGGAAGCCGTCCAAGCGAATCAAGAACGAGTTCCGGGGGGCAGCATGAGCCAATGCAAGATGGCGCCACTATAAACACTCGCCTGCTCCAGAACGGGCTGGGCCGATCATCAGGCCCCACCTGGAAGAAGCCTTGGGCCGACCATCAGGCCCCACCAGGAAGATACCTACCGACGCAACAGGCAACGACGTAAAAAAAAAAAAAAAAAAAAAAAAGTGGGTAGTTTTAAGCCACTCGGCGGCGGTTGAAAAATCCCAGCTTGGTGGCACCGGGTGGGGATTGAACTCGCGTCGTCCTGAACGCGGTGCCGTCACGCTATCCACTCAGTGATACTATTTTTAATAAAAATTTAGTTGATCATTCTCGTTGTTTTATTTATTGGTAAACGAGAGAATATAAATGACAGATGCAACGTTCTCCTCTTTAAAAATCTTTCCTACATGAAAGCCTTGAGAAATCAAGCAACATTGATCTTTTTAAAAAAAAATCTATTTGCATTACAATATTTGCTGAGTACCTGCTATATATGCGGAATATATATATATATATATATATATATATATATATATATATATATATATATATATATATATATATATATATATATATATATATTCCGTGTTAGTCTCGTCTTTGACGGAATTTATCAAAAATATTAGGGAGTCAAGCACTTCGCCAGAAACCGTAGCATCCATTGTTTGATCTTTCTGGGGGACACTGGCTTCGGCTTCCAGTGTAACGCTCCGCCCTCAACCTCTGGTCTTGAATGCCATCACCAGTAACCTACCCACCCTTTTCATAGCGGCAGACATCCATCCAATGTCTTGAACCATCCCAAACAAAATGCAGCAATCATTTGACGGCCGAGTGTAATATGCTGGAACAGAATACCAAAAGGTACTACAGAGAAGCAAAAGGCAACGAATAGTTAAGAAACTGGCCATTCAAAGCCAAAAGGAGGAAAAATAATTTAATTGTTTCAATAAGACATTCACACGAGACTTAAATGTAGAAATTTCTGCAGAAAGGACTCTCTCATTAGGTAACTGATTCTATAGATTTGTCAACGACGGAAGAAAAGATCGTGAGAATTGTGTCGTACAAAAATTCATATTATTAAAAGCAAGATCGTTTTGACCAGGAACAAACTCGTGACCCGGGCAGGAGAAAAAAGGATCAGGCAAAGCATTGTGTAAGGGATGTCGATCATTCTTAAAACCTTTAAATAAAATGCTAAGGGCAAAAAAGAGGTCAATTTCGGGTGGAGAGGTGTCTTGATACACTCTTCTTGAAAGAGGCGATGCTTCTGGCATTTTGCTTCAGCTCGGTGGGACGACCTAAGGATGTACTTTTCCAATTTTCCACCATCTGGCTAAGACTTCATTGTCATTCTATTACCAAATACATCTGTGCTGTTTATCTTTCACCTAATTCTACTAACTAGGAAATTTCTTTGACTACCTCAACCCTAAAGTGGAGCATATCTTGACCCACTCTCCCTTCGCTGAAATCTCCATCCTAAGAGATTTCAATGTTCACCACCAGCTTTGGCTTTCATCCTTTTTCACTGACCAGCCTGGTGAACAAGCCTACAACTTTGCTCTCCTCAGTGACCTACAACAATTGATTCAGCACCCTACACGTATTCCCGACCGTCTTGGAGACAGGCACAACATACAAGACCTCTTCCTTACCTCTAACCCTTCTGTTTACTCTGTCAAACTGTTATCTCCGTTGGGCTCCTCCGATCACAACCTTATTTCTGTAGTTTGTCCTATCGCTCCAGTACACCCACTGGACCCACCGAAGAGGCGATGCTTCTGGCATTTTGCTTCAGCTCGGTGGGACGACCTGAGGATGTACTTTTCCGATTTCCCGTGGAATGATTACTGCTTCCAGGATAGAGACCCCTCTGTGTGTGCCCAGCGCATCACAGAGGTGATTGTCTCAGGAATGGAGGGATACATTCCACGTACTTTCTCTACTCCCCATGCTAAAAAGCCTTGGTTTAATCACACTTGTTCTTGTGCTGTCAAAGATAGAGAGGCAGCTCACAAAAGGTACAAGAGCCTTCAAACTCCCGCTAATCATGACTTTTACATTTCCGCCCGGAATCGTGCCAAATCTATTCTTCGACTTACCAAAAACTCCTTTATCCATAGCAAATGTCAACACCTTGCTTTCTGACTTTTCTGACTTTCTGACTTCTGGCACTTAGCCAAAAATATCTCCTCCAATTTCACTTCTTCCTCTTTCCCGCCTCTTCTTAGCCTAGACGGCAACACTGCCGTCTCTTCTATCTCTAAGGCTGAACTCTTCGCTCATACTTTCTGTAACAACTCCACTCTGGACGATTCTGGGCATATTCCTCTTACTCATCCCCACTCCGACTCCTTTATGCCTGTTTTTAAGATTCTTCCTAATGATGTTTTCTACGCCCTCTCTGGCCTCAACTCTCAAAAGGCTTATGGACCTGATGGAGTGCCTCCTATTGTCCTTAAAAACTGTGCTTCCGTGCTGACACCCTGCCTGGTCAAACTCTTCGCCTCTGCCTTTCAACATCTACCTTTCCTTCCTGCTGGAAGTACGCCTTCGTACAGCTTGTGCCTAAGAAGGGTGACCGTTCCAATCCCTCAAACTACCGCCCTATAGCTTTACTTTCCTGTCTATCTAAAGCTTTTGAATCAATCCTTAACCGGAAGATTCAAAAGCACCTTTCCTCTTCTAACCTTCTATCTGATCGCCAGTATGGGTTCCGCAAGGGGCGTTCTACTGGCGATCTTCTTGCTCTCTTAACTGATTCTTGGTCATCCTCTCTTAGCCGTCTCGGTGAAACTTTCTCAGTTGCACTAAACATACCGAAACCCTTCGATAGAGTCTGGCACATGTCTTTGCTTTCTAAACTGCCCTCCTTCGGATTCTATCCTTCTCTCTATTCTTTTATCTCCAGTTTCCTTTCCGGCTGTTCTGTCTCTGCTGTGGTAGACAGTCACTGTTCTTTTCATAAACCTATTAACAGAGGTGTTCCACAGGGCTCTATCCTATCCACTCATACGCTGATGACTCCACTTTGCATTTTTCAAATTCTTTCAACAGAAGACCCTCTCAACAGGAATTACATGACTCCAGGCTGAAGGCAGCAGAACGCTTAACCTCAGACCATACTATCATTTCCGATTGGGGTAAAAGAAACCTTGTGTCCTTCAATGCCTCAAAAACCCAATTTCTCCACCTATCAACTCGACACAATCTTCCAAACACCTATCCCCTATTCTTCAACAACACTCAGCTGTCACCATCTTCAACACTAAACATCCTCGGTCTATCCTTAACTCAAAATCTTAACTGGAAACTTCACATCTCGTCTCTCACCAAATTAGCTTCCTCGAGGTTGGGCGTTCTGTATCGTCTCCGCCAGTTCTTCTCCTCCGCACAGTTGCTATACATATACAGGGGCATTGTCCACCATCGTATGGAGTATGCATCTCACGTGTGGGGGGGCTCCACTCACACAGCTCTCTTGGACAGAGTGGAGTCTAAGGCTCTTCGTCTCATCAGCTCTCCTCCTCTTACTGATAGTCTTCTTCTTCTTAATTTCCGCCACCATGCTGCCTCTCTTTCTATCTTCTATCGATATTGCTAACTGCATGCCTCTCCCCCTCCCGCGGCCCCGCTGCACGCGACTTTCTACTCATGCTCATCCCTATACTCTCCAAACCCCTTATGCAAAAGTTAACCAGCATCTTCACTCTTTCATCCCTCACGCTGGTAAACTCTGGAACAATCTTCCTTCTTCTGTATTTCCTCCTGCCTACGACTTGAACTCTTTCAAGAGAAGGGTATCTGGACACCTCTCCTCCCGAAACTGACCTCTCTTTCGGCCACCTCTTTGGATTCTTTTTATGAGCAACGAGTAGCGGACTCTTTTTTATTGTTGTTTACTTTTTTGTGCCCTTGAACTGTCTCCTCGTTGTGAAGATATATATATATATATATATATATATATATATATATATATATATATATATATATATATATATAAATCTATCTCTTTATCTATCTATCTATCTATCTATTTCTCTCCTATCCATTCTTACGCCGATGACTCCACTCTGCATTACTCAACTTCTTTTAATAGAAGACCCACCATACAGGAACTTAACGATTCAAGGCTGGAGGCAACAGAACGCTTTGCCTCAGACCTTACTATTATTTCCGATTGGGGGAAGAGGAACCTGGTGTCCTTCAACGCCTCAAAAATACAGTTTCTCCACCTATCTACTCAACACAATCCTCCAAACAACTATCCCCTATTCTTTGACAGCACTGAGCTATCACCTTCCTCAACACTAAACATCCTCGGTCTATCCTTAACTCAAAATCTCAACTGGAAACTTCATATCTCATCTCTTACTAAATCAGCTTCCTCGAGGCTGGGCGTTCTGTACCGTCTCCGCCAGTTGTTCTTCCCCGCACAGCTGCTATCCATTTACAGGGGCCTTGTCCGCCCTCGTATGGAGTATGCATCTCATGTGTGTGTGTGTGGGGGGGTCCACTCACACAGCTCTCCTTGACAGAGTGGAGTCAATGGCTTTTCGTCTCATCAGCTCTCCTCCTCTTACTGATAGTCCTTTACCTCTCAAATTCCGCCGCCATGTTGAATCTCTATCTTCTATCGATATTTTCATGCTGACTGCTCTTCTGAACTTGCTAACTGCATGCCTCTGCTCCTCCCGCGGCCCCGCTACACACGACTTTCTACTCATGCTCATCCCTATACTATCCAAACCCATTATGCAAGAGTCAACCAGCATTTTCACTCCTTCATCCCTCACCCTGGTAAACTCTGGAACAATATTCCTTCATCTGTATTTCCTCCTGCCTACGACTTGAACTCTTTCAAGAGGAGGGTATCAGGACACCTCTCCTTTGACCTCTGTTCGGGAGCAGTGATTAACGGGCTTTTTTTATTTTTTTTTTATTTACGCCTGTAAAAAAAATCTCTCTCTCTCTCTCTCTCTCTCTCTCTCTCTCTCTCTCTCTCTCTCTCTCTCTCTCTCTCTCTCTCTCTCTCTCTCTATATATATATATATATATATATATATATATATATATTTATTTATTTTTTTACAACAAAGGAGACGGCTCTAGGGCACAAAAAAGGAAACAATAATAATAAAAAAAGCCCGCTACTCGCTGCTCCTATTAAAAGAATCAAAAGACGTGGCCGAAAGAGAGGTCAGTTTCAGGAGGAGAGTTGTCCAGATACCCTACTCTTGAAAGAGTTCAAGTCGTAGGCAGGAGGAAATACAGAAGAAGGAAGATTGTTCCAGAGTCTACCAGCGTGAGGGATGAAAGAGTGAAGATGCTGGTTAACTCTTGCATAAGGGGTTAGGACAGTATTGGGATGAGCATGAGTAGAAAGTCGCGTGCAGCGGGGCCGCGGGAGGGGGGAAGGCATGCAGTTAGCAAGTTCAGAAGAGCAGTCAGCATGAAAATAGCGATAGAAAATAGAAAGAGAGGCAACATCGCGACGGAATTTTAGGGGTAGAAGACTATCAGTAGGAGGAGGAGAGCTGATGAGACGAAGAGCCTTAGCCTCCACTCTGTCCAGAAGAGATGTGTGGGTGGAGCCTCCCCACACGTGAGATGCCTACTCCATACGAGGGCGGAGAAGGCCCCTGTATATGGATAGCAACTGTGCGGGGGAGAAGAACTGGTGGAGACGATTCTGAACGCCCAACCTCGAGGAAGCTGATTTGTATATATATATATATAATATATAAATATATATATATATATATATATATATATATATATATATATATATATATATATATATATATATATGTATATATATATATATATATATATATATATATATATATATATATATATATATATATATATTTATTTATTTATTTATTTATTTATTTATAGCAGAGGAGTCAGTTCAAGGGCATAAAAAAGGTAACAAATGTTAATCACTGCTCCTTAAAAGAGAATCCAAAGAGGTGGCCGAAAGATAGGTCAATTTCGGGAGAAGAGGTGTCCTGATACCCTTCTTTTGAAAGAGATCAAGTCGTAGGCAGGAAAATATACAGATGAAGGAAGATTGTTCCAGAGTCTACCAGCGTGAGGGAAGAAAGAGTAATGATGCTGGTTAACTTTTGCGTAAGGGATTTGGACAGTAAAGGGATGAGCTTGAGTAGAAAGTCGTGTGTGGGGAGGCCGCGGGAGGGGGAGGGCATGCAGTTAGCAAGTTCAGATGAGCAGCCAGCATGAAAATATCGGTAGTAGATAGAAAGAGAGGCAACATGGCGGCGAAATTTAAGAGATAGAAGACTATCAGTAAGAGGAGAGCTGATGAGACGAAGAGCCGTTGACTCCACTCCAAGAGAGCTGTGTGAGTGGAGCCCCCGTACACGTGAGATGCATACTCCATACGAGGACGGACAAGGCCCCAGTAAATGGATAGCAACTGTGCGGTGAAGAAGAACTGGCATAGACGGTGCAGAACGCCCAGCCTCGAGGAAGCTGATTTAGTAAGAGAAGAGATTGAGTCGTATTACAAGACATATCGCCGCCCAAGAACACATATTTGACAAGGCTTTCGTAGGAGTTGTGGGCATTTCCAGGAGCAGTTTTGTGACTCTGGTAGTAGTCTGACCCTTCTTCTGTACCGTGAATCTAAAGAAACACTCATTAGAACCAGACTGATCCCCTCTTTGACCTTTAGAACTATCTGATGTGAGAACCGAAAGTGTCGTATAATACCAACCATGAAGTTTCCAGTTGTGATTTTGAGTTAAGGATAGACCGAGGATGTTTAATGTCAAAGAAGGTGATAGATGAGTGTAGTCAAATAAAAGGGGATAGTTGTTTGGAAGATTGTGTCGAGTGGATAGGTGGAGGTGGAGAAACTGTGTTTTTGAGGCGTTGAAGGACACCAAGTTCTTCTTGCCCCAATCGGAAATAATAGTAAGGTCTGAGGCTAAGCGTTCTGCCGCCTCCAGCCTTGAATCATTTAGTTCCTGTTGGGTGGGTCTTCTATTAACAGAAGTTGAGTAATGCAGAGTAGAGTCATCAGCGTAAGAATGGATTGGACAGTTCGTTTTCTAAAGAAGATCATCAATGAACAACAGAAAAAGAGTGGGAGATAGGACAGAACCCTGCGGAACACCACTGTTAATAGGTTTAGGGGAAGAACAGTGACCGTCTACCACAGCAGAAATAAAACGGTCAGAGAGGAAACTCGAGATAAAGGTACAGAGAGAAGAATAGTAACCGTAGGAGGGTAGTTTGGAAAGCAAAGATTTGTGCCAGACCCTAGCAAAGGCTTTTGATATGCCCAGCGCAATAGCAAAGGTTTCACCGAAACGGATAAGAGAGGATGACCAAGAATCAGTTAGGAAGGCAAGGAGATCACCAGTAGAACGTCCCTTGCGGAACCCATACTGGTGATCAGATAAAAGGTCAGAAGTGGAAAGGTGCTTTTGAATCTTCCGGTTAAGGATTGATTCAAAAGCTTTAGATAGACAAGAAAGCAAAGTTATAGGACGGTAAATTAAGGGATTGGAACGGTCACGCTTCTTAGGCACAGGCTGTATGAATGGCATACTTCCAGCAGGAAGGAAAGGTAGATGTTGACAGGCAGAGGCGAAAGAGTTTGACCAGGCAGAGTGTCAGCACGGAAGCACAGTTTTTAAGGACAATAGGAGGCACTCCATCAGGTCCATAAGCCTTCTGAGGATTGAGGCCAGAGAGGGCATAGAAAACATCATTCTTAATAATCTTAATAACAGGCATAAAGGAGTCAGAGGTGGGATGAGTAGGAGGAATATGCCCAGAATCGTCCAGAGTGGAGTTTTTACAGAAAATTTGAGAGAAGAGTTCAGCCTTAGAGATAGATGAGACGGCGGTGCTGCCGTCAGGACTAAGGAAAGGAGGGAAAGGTGAAGAAGTGAAGTTGGAGATGTTTTTGGCTAGATGCCAGAAGTCACGGAAAGAAATAGAAAATGCAAGGTTTTGGCATTTTCTATCAATGAAGGAGTTTTTGGTAAGTCGGAGAATAGATTTGGCACGATTCCGGGCAGAAATGTAAAGTTCATGGTTAGCGGGAGTTCGAAGGCTCTGGTATCTTTTGTGAGCTGCCTCTCTATCTTTGTCAGCACGAGAACAAGCGTGATTAAAGCAAGGCTTTTTAGTATGAGGAGTAGAGAAAGTACGTGGAATGTATGCCTCCATTCCAGAGACAATCACCTCTGTGATGCGCTGGGCACACACAGAGGGATCTCTATCCTGGAAGCAGTAATCATTCCATGGGAAATCGGAAAAGTACATCCTCAGGTCGTTCCACCGAGCTGAAGCAAAATGCCAGAAGCATCGCCTTTTCGGTGGGTCCAGAGGGTGTACAGGAGCGATAGGACAGGATACAGAAATAATGTTATGATCGGAGGAGCCCAATGGAGAGAAAAGTTTGACAGAGTAAGTAGAAGGGTTAATGGTTAGGAAGAGATCTAGTATGTTGGGCCGGTCTCCAAGACGGTCGGAAATACGTGTAGGGTGCTGAACCAACTCCTCTAGGTCATTGAGGAGAGCAAAGTTGTAAGCTTGTTCACCAGGCTGGTCAGTGAAAGAAGATGAAAGCCAAAGCTGGTGGTGAACATTGAAATCTCCCAAGATGGAGATTTCAGCGAAGCGAGAGTGGGTCAAGATGTGCTCCACTTTAGAGTTCAAGTAGTCAAAGAGTTTTACATAGTTATAGTAGAGTTAGGTGAGAGATAAACCGCACAGATGTTTTTAGTAGTAGAAACACAATGAAGTCTTAGCAAGATGGTGGAAAATTCTGAGGAGTGAAGGTCGTGTGCTCGAGAGCAAGTGATGTCGTTGCGCACGTAGGCGCAAAATCCAGCTTTTGATTGAAATTGAGGATAGAGATAGTAGGAGGGAAGAGGTTAGAGATTGCTGTCAGTAGCCTGAGAAACCTGTGTTTCGGTGAGGAAGAGAAGGTGAGGTTTAGAGGAGGAGAGATGGTGTTCCACAGAATGAAAATTAGAACGAAGACCGCGAAAGTTGCAGAAATTGAAAAGAAAAAGGCTCGAGAAGTTGTCAAGACACCTCTAAGGTCGGCAGCCAGAAGGGGAATCCTTCCTGGGGGAATTTGTGGTCCCCCCCCCAAAGGCAGGGACTCCGAGGCATGGTTATTGAACGCCATTTTGAATTTTGAATTTTGGGAAAAGGTGTGTGTGTTGTGTGAATGTGTAGTGTGGTGTGGATAGAAGAGGATCTGTCTTTAGAGAGCATGATGAACTTCTCTCTGGTGTAGATGAGACAATAGGGAAACGGTTAGTGAGGTACTGGGAAGGATCTTTGGAGGGCTTCAGCACCCTCCTCACTTCCCATATATACCTCACCGGGAGTGGCTTGCGTCCGTTCAGTGGGTATATATATATATATATATATATATATATATATATATATATATATATATATATATATATATATATATATATATATATATATATATATATATATATATATATATATATATATATATATATATATATATATATCTATATATATATATATATATATATATATATATATATATATATATATATATATATATATATATATATATATATATACACACACACACACACACACACACACACACACACACACACACACACATATATATATATATATATATATATATATATATATATATATATATATATATATATATATATATATATATATATATATATATGTCTTTATGCCTGTTATTAAGTTTTTAATAATGATGTTTTCTATGCTCTCTCTGGCCTCAAGTCTCAGAAGGCTTATGGACCTGATGGAGTGCCTCGTATTATTCTTAAAAAACTTTGCTTCCGTGCTGACACCCTACCTGGTCAAACTCTTTCGTCTCTGCCAGTCAACATCTACCTTTTCTTCCTCCTTGAATTACGCCTTGATACAACCTATGCCTAAGAAGGGTGACCGTTCCAATCCCTCAAACTACCGTCCAATAGATTTACTTACTTGTCTATCTAAAGCTTTTGAATCAATCCGTAACCGGAAATTTCCACTTCTTATTGTCTTTCTGATCGCTTGAATGGGTTCCGCAAGGGGCGTTCTACTCGTGATTTTCTTGCTTTCCTAACTGACTCTTTGTCATCCTCTTTTAACCGTTTCTGTGAAACTTTTGCTGTTGCTGTTGCTTTCCAAACTACCCTCCTACGGTTTCTATCCTTCTATCTGCACCTTTATCTCCAGTTTCCTCTCTGACCGATCTAGCACTGCTGAAGTAGATGGCCACTCTTCTTCCCCTAAACCTATCAACAGTGGTGTCCCACAGGGCCCTGTCCTTTCTCCCACTCACTTTCTGTTGTTCAAGATGATCTTTCGAAAACGAACTGTTCTATCCATTCTTACGCCGATGACTCTACTCTGCATTACTCACTTTCTTTTGATAAAAGGCCAACCCGACAGGAACTACACGATTCCAGGCTGGAAGCTGCAAGAAGAACCAGGTGTCCTTCAACGCCTCACAAAAAATCAATGTCTTCACCTATCAACTCGACACAACCTTCCAAATACCTATCCCCTATTATTCGACAACACTCAGCTGTCACCTTCTCCTTCACTAATCATGCTAATCATGCTCAAAATCAGCATCCTTTAGGTTGGGTGTTCTTTACCGTCTCCGCCAGTTCTTCTCCCCCGCACAGATGCTGTCCATATACAGAGGCCTTGTCAGCACTCGTATGGAGTATGCATCACATGTGTGGGGGGACCCCACTCACACTGCTCTCTTGGACAGAGTAGAGTCAAAGGCTCTTCGTCTTATCAACTCCCCTCCTCATACTGATAGTCTTCTACCTCTTAAAGGCAGCCGCCATGTTGCCTATCTTTCTATCTTCTATCGATATTTTCATGCTGACTGCTCTTCTGAACTTGATAACTGCATGCATGCTCCCCTCCCGCGGCCCCGCTGCACTCGACTTTCTACTCTTGCTCATATATAAACTATCCAAACTCCTTATGCAAGAGTTAACCTTCATCTTCACTTATTAATCCCTTACACTTGTAAACTCTGGAACTTCCTTCCTGTGTCTGTATTTTATCCTACCTATGACTTGTCCTCTTTCAAGAAGAGTGTATCAAGACACCACCAAGTGAAATTGACCTTTCTTTTGGGCACTCTTTTATTTTTGTCTGCTGTGGGAGCAGCAGTAGCGGGCTTTTTTTTTTTTACACTTTTTGTGTCCCTTGAGCTGTCTCCTTTGTTTAATATATATATATATATATATATATATATAGAGAGAGAGAGAGAGAGAGAGAGAGAGAGAGAGAGAGAGAGAGAGAGAGAGAGAGAGAGAGAGAGAGATATGTATATATATATATATATATATATATATATATATATATATATATATATATATATATATATATATATATATATATATATATATATATATATATATATATATATATATATATATATATATATATATATATATATATATATATATATATATATATATATATATATATATATATTTATATATCAATGGGCACCGATCATTTTTTTGCTGTTCCGATCCCCGATCATCCGATCACTCTAGGCAACTGATCCGATTCCGATCATCCAATCATTTTTAAAGTTCTGCTGTTCCGATCACTTCCTTCCGATCATTTGATCATTAAAAATTATAATAATAATTTTTTTTTATCAAATAATAATTACAAGAAACACCTATTTTAGGCGTTCTTCAAGTAATAATTTCAAATAAGTAATAAATTAATTATATGTTTTCATATATATATATATATATATATATATATATATATATATATATATATATATATATATATATATTTATTTATTTATTTATTTTTCCTCTTAATTTTGGTATATAGGACATGGTAAAGAAAAAAAAGTTATCTTAACTTCTTATTTTAGGCATTTATTTACGTCTTCCCTTTTTATTCAGTTTATGAAAGTATGGAAAAGGAATTATGTACGCTTACTATTGTTTGAAGCTGATTTAGATTTTTGACGAATATTTGTCAACTTTTTTTAGCATTTTATCATCGATATTTAGAAATATTTTTTTACTATTCTATAAAAACAAACGATAGTGATCATTAATCTCCTATCCTCCCTGATCAAATAGATTTTTGAATAAACTAAATGGTCCATAAATAAGGAAGTTACAAGAACATAAGCTATAATGTTTTGATTATAAGTGAGTCGGGTAGGACACGTAGCAATGGGTGTAAGTTGGATAAGTTCAGGTTCAATAAAGACAAAGGCAAGAATTGGTTTACCAACAGAGTGGTGGATGAGTGGAATAGACAGCAGTCATGTTGTGAGCGCTAACACGATAGAAACATTATTTCAAGAAGAGGTTAAATACGTTCTTGGATGGGAGGGCTATGGGGCGTTAGTTTGGAGCATGTTGCGCTGTCTCGCGAGACCTCCTTCCTCCTCCTCCTCTTTTTGCGGGGGGGGGGGGGAGCTCTAGAATACGGGATGGTGTGGTGTGGCGTTTGGCTTGCAGTGCCACATTGGGCTCACAGGAACTGCCTTGTATAGGCCACCCCCCGGTCTGGGGCAGGATTCACAAAGGCTTAGTTCGTAGTTTTGAGAACATTGAGATTCACAAAGCTCGCGCGGTAATAACTGTCAACTAATCGATGACGTCACGGGTTAGCGCGCGGATTTACAAAGCTTTACCGCGCTGTGTGACGCTAAATATGTTGTTAAATAACTACTGCCTCGGGGGTGTAGTAATTAACGCTAACAATATTATCATATTTAAGTATAAATGCTTATAAATCGCGTTTTTCAACTTGAAATATAACTTTGCGAGTAGAGGAAGCCCATTTCTTTATAGAATGATGAGATATACACCCTTTGAGAGGTATATGATAAGTGCGGGGGGTATGGCAACGCCGACGCTCGCGGCCGGGGGATTGCCAGACCTCCCTCCTCCTTCATCTTCCTACCTCCTCATCCATTCATCCATCCATCTCTAGATTTGTCCCTCCGTGGAGGGACCATGGACCTCTGTCTGGTGACAGCTAGCCCATGAGTTGGGTTGCACATATGGCAAGACAGTCTTAATTTTCCCTCGTTCCTTCCTTGTCCTTCGTTCCTGTCTGCCTCGATATCTGTCCCATATTTCTCGTTGCTTTCTTCCTGCCTCAGTCTCCTCCGTATCTTCTTTTTCTTCATCTTAAGCATGTTCGTAGGTAACTAGACATCGAACAGCAGAGTTACCTTGACGTAAATGTGCAGCAAACAACGAAATAATTAAATTCGTAGATTACGATTTAGTACAGTTTGCCTTAAAAGGAAGAAAATTTGAAAAAGATAATGGGTTTCTGGAACCAGCAGCTGGAGGGGCCTCCCTAGGATTGGCCGACGGTTCTGTAAACGTGCTTGCGATTCGCTGCAAGGCCAATGACGTCATCAACCAGTCAGCGGCCTCGCTGACTTAGCGCGCCTCTAACTACCATCTAAGGTTTGTTTCGTGAATCTGACGCTAATATAATAGTGCGTAGTTATGTTAGTTTGTAGTTAGTATGTTTGTGAATTCCGCCCCTGTTGCAGACTCCTTATTTTCTTTTTTTTTTCTTTTTTATTTAACAAGGGATTCCCGATCTTACAACCCCCCCTTACTAAGTACTAAATAATAACTCTTGCATTGTTACCGCGCGGCAAGACCCTAACCAGATTCCCGACTAAACATAGCCCAACGGGGGGGGAGGCAAAGCCCTCTCCTCCGTTAGGAAAGGGTGGGGGGAGGTCGAAGCCCCCCGGCCTGTTTTAGCTTAGGTCTTGTTAGTTTCCCGAAAAGGAACTGACGCTACCGCCATTAGATCGAGGGTTGTAACACTGCAGCAGAAAATGCATAACTGGAAATTGAGGCAAGCGACCGTCTCTCCACCTCCTCCTCCTCCTCCAAAGATTGCTTCCTCCCCATAGGGGGGAGCACGGGCTTTTACCAATGGCGGCCCGTAGCAAGGTGCCGACTGGCCGACTCTATTGGCGACCGCAGTCTGTCCGACTAAGTCGTTCTGTCGACGAGGACTTGCGTGTTTCTGCGACCCTCCCGCGGAACTGGAATTCTAAAGGTTTGCCCAATTGTCAATTCACGTAATCATTTTACGAATTTAGTTCAGTTTATTAATCTCTCCCTTCAGAGATCGGGCTCGGATCACAAACTTATCCATGATTCCTAGAAAGAAGAAAATAAAATAAAATAAAAGTAACGTATTATAGGCTACTAAGTCATTCCTCCTCCTCCTCCTCCTCCTCCTCCTTTCTGGCTATTTTCCTTGTCTTATCTCCTCCTCCTCACACGTCACCGTCTCCCATCTAATTTGAGGGAAAGACAACGACTCTGCAAACCTTTCATTTCACTTGGAAGCGTCGCATGAGCCACGTGCCGAGTGAAATGGAAAGTTTACAGAGTCGTTGTCTTTCCCTTAAATTCCAAGCCATTCATAACACCATGCAGTCGTATTATGAATATATTTATATACTAACAGTGACAGATCGTCATGCGCAGGTATTCCCTAGACGTAACAAACAAGGACCAAGCCCCAGGGGTCAAATTAGTCGATAGATTGTCACTATAGTAACGTATAGTCATATTCACATCACGATACCTTACCAGGATTAAGGGGGAGTTGTAAAATCTCGAATCCTATGTTAAATTACTTATGTTCTAAGTGTAACTTCTCCCTTATTTATGGGCCGATTTCTTTCATTCAAAAGGCATTTTAATCAGGAAGGATGAGAGATTAACGCTTACTATCAATTGGTTTTATATAATAATAAAAAATATTGTTTTAAAGTTCGATGAAATAATAATAATAAGAAAATATATTTTTCATAAATCAAAATCAACTTCAAACAATAGTTTCGATAGCAGTCTATATTCCTTACACAAACTCTCATAAGCTGAAGTAGGAGATATGTCTATAACAAGAAGTGAAAAGGAGATATTT
>NW_026110530.1:25000-27500 GCF_024679095.1 Eriocheir sinensis
GTTATTTTCCCCCGCACAGATGCTGTCTATATACAAGTCCTTGTCCGCCCTCGTATGGAGTATACATCTCACGTGTGTGGTCTTTCCACACACACAGCTCTCTTGGACAGAGTGGAGTCTTATCTCTTTCTGACTTCTACCGATAATTTCATGCTGCTCTTCTGAACTTGCTAAATGCTTGCCTGTCCCTCTCCGGCGGCCCCGCTACACTCGACTTTCTACTCTTACTCACCCCTATGCTGTCCAAATCCTTGTGCAAGAGTTAACCAGCATCTTCTTTGTTTTATCCCTTCCGCTGGTAAACTCTGGGACAGCCTTACTTTGTCTGTATTTATTCCTGCCTATGACTGGACCTCTTTCAAGAGAGCAGAGTCAAGACACTTCTTCTCCCGAAATTGACCTCTCTTTTGGCCTCTAATTCTGTTTTGTTACCCCTGAGCTGTCTCCCTTTTTGTAAAAAAAAAATATGAAAAAAGCATGCAGCACTTACACCATTTCCTCGAAATTTATCAAATTTGATAATGGCAAAAATACATGCCTTGGGAGGTGGGACCACATATGATCCCAGAGCAGATATTAGCGGTGTCTAGAGAGCTCATAATTTTTTTTTCTTATCAACTTAAACAACATTCGTGATTTTCGTTCTAATTTTGAATCTGTGGAACATCATTCTCTAAATCTGACCTACTCTTCCTCACCGAAACACAGATTTCTGAGGCTACTGACAGTAGTCTGTTCCCTCCTACCTACTCTATCCTCAAATTCAATTCAAAGCTGGATGTTGCGTCTTCGTGCGCAACGACATCACTTGCTCTCATCCCCACAATCTTGACTTTTCTGAATGTTCCACCATCTGGCTAAAACTCAATTCTATTACTAAAAAAGTCTGTCCAGTTTATCTCTCACCTAACTCTACCATCTATGTAAAATTCTTTGACTATTTGAACTCTAAGTGGAGCACATCTTGACTCATTCTCCCTTTGCTAATATCTCAATCCTAGGAGTTTTTGATGTTCACACTAGCTCTCATCCTCTTTCACTGACCAACCTGGTGAACAAGCCTACAATTTGCTATCCTCAATGAACATGAGCAGTTGGTTCAACACCATACATGTATTCCCGACCGCCTTATCTATCTAAACCTCTTTTTAATCTCTAATCCTTTAGCTTATTCTATTGAACTGTTCTTTCCATTGGGCTCCTCCGATCACAACCTTATTTCTGTATTCTGTCCCATCGCTCCTGTGCAGCCTCTGGACCCACCGAAGAGCGGTGCTTCTGGCATTTCGCTTCAGCTTGATGGGACCACCTGAGGATAATTTTTTTCCGATTTCCCATAGAATGATTACTGCTTCCAGGACAGTGACCCCTATGTGTGTGGCCAGTGAATTACCTAGGTGTGTGTTTCTGGAATGGAGGCAGACATTCCACGTTCTTTCTCTGCTCATCATCATCTCATGATAAAAAGCTTTAGTTCAATCACGCTTGTTCTCATTTTATCAAAGATAGATAGGCAGCTCATTAAAGGTTACCAGAACCCTCTTAATCCTGCTAATCATGATCTTTACATTTTTGTCTGGAATCGTGCCAGATCTATTTTCTGACTCACCAGAGCTTTTTTCACCATTAGAAAATGCCCAAAACTTGTTTGGTATCATTCTTCCAGGGACTTTTGGTACCTAGCAAAAATCTCTCAACATTTTTTCCTCTTCATCTTTCCTATTTCTTTTTAATCCTGATGGCAGCACCGCCAACTCATCTATATATCTCTTATGGCTGAAGTCTTCGCTCAAACCTTTACTAAAAATTCCACTTTGGACTATTCAGGGTATATTCCTTCTTTTTCGTTCCCACTCTTACTCTACTATGCCTGTTATTAAGATTGCTAAGAATGATGTTTTCTATGCCTTCTCTGGCCTCAATTCTCAGAAGGCTTATGGACTTGATGGAGTGGCTCCTATTGTCCATAACCCTAATGGCTGCAGCACGGGTCCAATGTGCCCCGCCCTCCCGTCGTTTCAATCAAAAGCAGTGATTTTCTTAATTATGCCTAGTTTTATAAAACTATTGTTACAGAATTACTTTAAAATCGAAGAATGATGTAAAGCTAAGAAAACTGCAACAAAATTGGTCTTACCTATAAAATTATACATTTTTTTTTATATAATATTATAACTGCACGATAAAAAAAACATTGTTATCGTCATGCCACCGCCGACCGAGAGCGTCTTGCCAGATGCACGATAGATATCGTATATAATCGTGCTAATGAATAATTGCAAAGGGGTGTCACATTCAATCATTTTTGTTATTCACTTACTTATAATTATTGCGTTTGCATTGTGTGTGTGTGTGTGTGTGTGTGTGTGTGTACGGCGGGCCAAGGCCAAGGCCAGAGTGACGCCGGACCTGTTCGAGCAGACAGGCAGACACAGACGCTGACAGACAGACAGACGCTGACAGACAGGCACAGATATGCTGGCAGACGGACAGACAGGCA
>NW_026110530.1:32500-77500 GCF_024679095.1 Eriocheir sinensis
CATCCAATCATTTTTTAAGTACTGCTGTTCCGATCACCATTCCGATCATCCGATCATTAAACTTATTATAATTACTATTATTTTTTAAAGTAATAATTACAAGAAACACCTATTATAGGCGTTCTTAAAGTAATAATTTCAAATAAGTAATAACTTAATTATTTGCTGATAGATATTTATATTTTTCCTCTTTCTTTCGGTACCTATATAGGACATTGTAAAGAAAAAATGTTATCTTAACTTTTTATTTTATGCTACTCTTTTTATTCAATTTCTGAATGTATGAAAAAGAAATTATGTTCGCTATTTTAACTTTTGTTTGACGTTGATTTAGATTTTTGACAAACATTTTTCAACCTTTTAATATTTTATCATCGATATCTAGGAAATATTTTTTACTACGTATTCTATAATAAAACGAGCGATACTGATCATTAATCTCCTATCCTTCCTGATTAAATAGCTTTCTGAATAAAAGATATTGGTCCATAAGTAAATTAGTTACAATAAGAACATAAGCAATAAGGTTTTGATTATAAGTGAGCCGGTGTTGTGTCATCTGCCATCCACGTATCCTAAAGCATCCCATCCTGATCTGCGCATGCGCGGAACACGATGTTTACAAACACAGTGTTGATATCGTAGTTGGTCCAGGCAAGATGGCGGAAAGACAGCATGGCAGCTTTTATGGGAAAATGGCCAAATTCATGAATGACATGGACCCCATAATTCAGATAGCCTACCATTAAATGGAGATAATCTGAGAAACATGACCATGAATCAGTAGAGAGTGTAGGTTATCTCATTTATCACATATACCGACATAATAAGGGGTGTAGGTTATCTCATTTATCATATTAACCGACATACAAGGGGTATAGGTTATCTCATTTATCACATTTACCGACATACAAGGGGTGCAGGTTATCTCATTGATCACATTTACTGACATACAAGGTTTCAGGTTACCTCATTTATCATATTTACCGACATACAAGGGGTTTAGGTTATCTCATTTTTCACATTTACTGACATACAAGGGTAGGCGGTGGCTGAGTGATTAGCGTGCGGGGCCAGCATTCATCACGCCATGGACATACCGATTCGAATTCCCACGCTACCACCTGGGATTTTTTAGTCACCGCCGAGTGGCTTAAGACTACCCACAGGCTGTCCAGAAGACCACCTATCATCCCGGATTCTAGAAGAAACCGTACAAGCGGATCAAAAATGAGTTCCAGGGGGCAGCATGAGCCAAGCATAACTAGCGCCACTATAAAAATTGCCTGCGCCATGACGGGCTTAGCCGAACACCAGCCCCCTGAAGAAAGCCTACCGGCGCTATAGGCTGAGATGTAAATAAAAAAAGCTACCTCATTCATCACATTTACCGACATACAAGGGGTGTAGGGTACCTTATTCATTACATTTACCGACATACAAGGGGTGTAGGGTACCTCATTCATCACATTTACCGACATTCAATGGGTGTAGGCACTGTAGGGTATCTCATTAATCACATTTACCGAGATACAAGGGGTGCAGGTTATCTCATTTATCACATTTACCAACTTATAAGTGGTGTAGGTCATCTCATTTATCACATTTACTGACATACAAGGGGTTCAGGTTATCTCATTTATCACATTTACCGACGTACAAGGGGTGTAGGTTATCTCATTTTTCACATTTACCGACATACAAGGGGTGCAGGTTATCTCATCTATCACATTTACCGACATACAAGGGGTGTAGGTTATCTCATTTATCACATTTACCGACATACAAGGGGTGGAGGTTATCTCATTTATCACAGTTACCGACATACAAAGGGTGTAGGTTATCTCATTTATCACATTTAGCGACATACAAGGGGTGTAGGTTATCTCATTTATCACATTTACCGACATACAAGGGGAGCAAGTTACCTCATTTATCACATTTACCGACATACCTCGTTTACCTCATTTACTGACATACAAAGGGTGCAAGAAGAAACTTTCATATTTCAAGCAATTTTCAAATTAAAAACATGCGTCAACATTTACTTTAAAAAAAAAAAAAAAAAAAAAACTCAGGTGGGACATATCGCGATAGGCAGTCGACAAAGACACGGTACTGTGTCGCAATTCATCCACCCTTTGTTTGTAAACAAATCCCGCGCATGCACAGATTGGATGGGATGTCTTAGGATAGGTGGATGGCAGATGACACCACACCTCTTAGGACACGAAGCAATGAGTTTAAGTTGGATAAGTTCAGGTTCAACAAAGATATAGGCAAGAATTGGTTTACCAATATGTGGTGAGCGCCAATACGATAGATACATTCAAGAAGAGATTAGATAAGTTCTTGGATGGGAGGGGTATGGGGCGTTAGTTTGGTCCGTGGTCTGGGCGGCTTGTTGAGCTGTCTCGCGAGACCTCCTCCCTCCTCCTCCTCCTCTTGTTGCGGGGGCTGGGAGCCCGACGGGTGGGTGGGGGTGGGGGGGTCAAGGGAAGGCAAAGCCCTCCCCCCGGTTAAGAAGGTAGGGGGATCGAGGCGGGGCGAAGCCCCCCCTTTTAGATTAGGTCTTGTTTGTTTCCCGAATAGGTACTGACTGCCGCCATTAAAGGGTGGTAACACTGCAGCAGAAAATGCATAACTGACAACTGGGGCAGGCCACTCGGTTACTGGAGTGAGTGGAAGCCCACTACTGCAGCCCACACCACACTGTCATGGCGTCGTGTAACAAGTCCCACCAAGCAAATAAAGCGACTTTGCGCCTGCTCGTCTCGTTCACGATACCTTACCAGAATTAAATAAATTAACGATCAATAATTATCGCTAAATTTTATAAATAAAGACGCTTATTGAAGTAACTATTTAGCAAGGTGTATAAAAATAATTGTAAGAAGTCCGCAGTCACTTGTTGCCATGACAACGCTGACCACTTTCTTTTTTTGTGATCGGTGATCGGAAGTTAGTTTGTGAAGTTCCGATCTCCATAGTCCGACTACCTTTTACAAAGATGATCCAATCTTTGCATTCCGATCGCCAATTGCTGTTCCGATCAGATCGGAAGATCGGACGATCGTACTGATGATCGGAAGTGCCCAGCTCTGATATATATATATATATATATATATATATATATATATATATATATATATATATATATATATATATATATTCTCTTTCACCCATTCCTCTTCCTCCTTTATCTCATCTCCCTCTCCCTCTTCATCCCTCGCTCCTACCTGTTCCTCCTCGTTTTCCTCCTTCCTCCCTCGCTAATCCCCAGGTCAGACACAGGTGTTCACTCGCGGTCTACCGCCGGTCTACCGCCGGTCTGCCGCCGGTCTGCCGTGGGTGTCGGCGGCTGACCGCCGGTCGACCGGCGACATTTTTCGACACCGCCGGTCGACCGGGCGCATCGCCGATATCTTTAAAAAATTTAAAGTTGACCGGCGGTGGTCGGCTGCGTCTATAGTACTCAGGGTCGACCGGCGGTCGACCGGCGGTCTACCGCCGTCAATCCCCGATCTTACAGCCGGTCGGCCGGCGACCGGCTTATCGGGAGTCATCGGGGACGGTCGCGACCGGGACCGGGAATGTGTGAGAGCCCGGGGCTCTCACACATTCCCGGTCCCGGTCGCGACCGTCCCCGATGACTCCCGATAAGCCGATCGGGGCCTGACCGCCGACAAAATAGGCAATAATCTCCGGACCGGCGGCTTACCGCCGATCTGCCTGCGGTAGACCGGCGGCTTACCGCCGGTAAGCCGGCGGTTTACCGGCGGTAGACCGGCGACCATATACGATTTTCGATTTCTCCGACCGGCGACTGCAGCAGGTCAGTCGGCGGTCGACCGCCGGCGTACCGGCGGCAGACCTGCGGCACATCGACGAGCAAACACTATCGTTGCCACACCCAGTTGGAAGGGTAATAAACGCCCGTCCAGGTGTTTTGATCATTCGTGAGTTTAACATCGCAATGGCTTTCCTCAGCTCTCGTGAACGCGAAATTGAACTCCTGAAATTATAATTATTATAATTATAATAAACAGCTTCATACCTAAATTCATTCGTGTGCATAAATCTCTCTCTCTCTCTCTCTCTCTCTCTCTCTCTCTCTCTCTCTATATATATATATATATATATATATATATATACATGTATATAAGACATACCACACTGGGAAAAAGAAAAGAGAAATATAGTAAGTACTTTCGTATATTACATCTTCAGACTAAATTATATATATATATATATATATATATATATATATATATATATATATATATATATATATATATATATATATATATATATCTTTCTATTTCTTCTCTATTTCACCCACTCCTCTTCCTCCTTTCTCTCATCTCCCTCTCTCTTCATCAAATACCGGTACCGGGTGCCGGCTGAATCGATTCTTCTCGGCACCAGGTACCGGTTGCCGCTAGTACCGGTGCCGTTTGGATCTTAGTGACGCTCGGCGCTTGCCCGTCGCCATGCGGTTTGGGCCCTGTAAAGACGCTTTAAGCCTAATTGAATGTTGTGCTCGCTGCTGAGTCACGGCCTCGCTGACCGTCTCCCCAAGTTCCCACCATTTTGTCCTGCTTTTCGTTTCCATCACAGCTCCCGTTTCCATTATTTTATTCTTTGATTTATTTATTGGAGTTACTGGATAATTCTTCATGTCCGATTCTTTTTTAGGTTGATAATATATATTGTTATTATTATTAGACTAAGATCGAGTACTTCCATAATAACTATACATGCTATTTTTTTACTGAAAAAATAAATATTCACTTCATTCAGAAAGAGAGAGAGAGAGTACAACAGAAGACACATCCTAATAATAATAAATTATTGAGGGCAGAAATAAATGAGAGAAAAAAGTCCACTATGTGTGTGTGTGTGTCTCTCTCTCTCACACACACACACACACACACACACACACACAGTGGTCTTTTTCATCTCATTTATTTCTGCCCTCAATTAGGATGTTTCTTCTGTTGGTCACTCGCTCTCTCTCTCTCTCTCTCTCTCTCTCTGAATGATTATTTATTTTTTCGCTAAAAAAATAGCATGGATAGTTATTATGGTTGTACTCGATCATAGTCTAATAACAATAACAATATTTATTAGCAAACTAAATAAAGAAAAGAATCGGATATGAAGAATTATCAATAAATCCAATAAATAAATCCGAGCAATCTGGTACCGGTACCGAGCAATCCGGTACCGGTATCGTACCGTTTAGCTGGTACCGTTAGTACCGGTACTGGTACCGGTACCTTCCCACCCCTAAACTTCAGTGTCTATCAAAGCGTCGGGGTTGTATAATAAGCGGGCGATGTTGTTTATTATGGTAAACTATGATATTTTGTATCACTCAGCAGGATGTTGCGTCTGAAATTCGATTTTATAGCTATACAACTGAGTATACATTATCCTAACGCTCTAAAAGTTATGGTAATGCTATTAATACCTCAATTATAATAGCCTATCTCCGTGTTTGCACTAATCCCTTAACTATAATTATGTTCTGTTAACGACTTTTTTTTTTGTGTGTGTGTGAGAGAGAGAGAGAGAGAGAGAGAGAGAGAGAGAGAGAGAGAGAGAGAGAGAGAGAGAGAGAGAATTATTAAGTGCTGTACCATATAAAAGAATAAATGAGTATATTCATAGCTTTTCCGTTATATCTACGGAAGCTTTTCACAGGCTATTCCTGAAAATAAATATTCTCTCTCTCTCCCTCTCTCTCTCTCACACACACACACACATTTCATTACTTCGACGCTATTGGGCTCTCCGTATTTCCAATCCATCCACTGTTGGTAGGTTATATGGATCACACACACTCACACACACAAGCTGAGTAAAAACATGGAAAACTAACCTAATAGGATTGAAGTTAAAATAGTAATGTGTGTGTTTGTGTGCATGTGTGTGTGTATGTGTGTGTGTGTGAGAGAGAGAGAGAGAGAGAGAGAGAGAGAGAGAGAGAGAGAGAGAGAGAGAGAGAGAGAGAGAGAGAAGTGCTGAACCATATATAAAATAATGAGTAAAATCATAGGTTATCTCGTGGGTAGGCGGTGGCTGAGTGGTAGCGTGGTGGGCCCACATTCACCGCGTGATGGATGACGCGGGTTCGAATCCCCACGCTACTACCTCGGATTTTTCAGTCACCTCCGAGTGGCTTAAAACTACCCACATGCTGTCCTGAAGACCACCCATCAACCCGGACTCCAGAAGAAACCGTCCAAGTGAATCATAAACGAGTTCCGGGGGGCAGCATGAGCCAAGAGAAGATAGCGCCACTATAAACACTTGCCTGCGCCATGACGGGCTGGGGGCGACTACCATCTAGGCCCCTCAAGAAAAGCCAACTGGCGCTATAGGTGTACACGTAAAAAAAAAAAAAAAAAAAAAAATGCACGCAAGCTAATGATAGGCTACTCCTAACCCCCTCTCTCTCTCTCTCTCTCTCTCAGACACACTCACACACACACACACACACACACATCGTCTCTCACGTTAAAATATTAGAGAAACAACATTGAATTGTTGCGAGATGAGTAAAAACATGGAAAGCTAGCCTAATAGAATTGAAGTAAAAATGTTTTTGTAATCAATAACTCCTACCAGTGGATGGGTGGGATATACGGAAAGCCGAATAGGGTCAAAGTAATGAAAGTGTGCGTGTCTGTGTGTTTGTGTATGAGAGAGAGAGAGAGAGAGAGAGAGAGAGAGAGAGAGAGAGTTTATAAGGCAAGCAGTCGGGTACAGAGTACGGATATGCGTACCAGTGCATCGTTGCTAGATTATCGTACTCAAGAGCCGCATATTTACCGGTTTCTGCCCCATAACTATTGCCAAGATGCACCAATAATTAACCATTTTAGGGATAACCATATATGAATGCAGTTATTTGGGTGTTGAAAGCCGTTTTTGGATTAGAAATCATCAAACATAAGTGGCAGAGTACGACAATCTGGCAACGTTGTACAGTAACCTTGTAACGGCTCCCACTTAAATTATGTTCCTTATTCTTGAAAAAAAAAAAACGATGTAACTCAAGTGGAAGAAGATATAAATAACCTTAGGAAAATGAGCTTTATTCCTGCTGTTAATATGCTATCCACTAGTAAGTACATACACACTGTACAGCCAGTTAAGTCGCACACGATCGCTACCCGTCCGTACTTATTAAAGGCACACTCACTCTCGGCAGTATACCGCCATATACCGGGTGTCTCGGCCTCCCGGGTAAGAACATAAGAAGAACATAAGAACGTTGGAATCTGCAGGAGGCCGGTAGGCCTATACAAGGCAGTTTCTTTGACCCTAAGCTCCCGTGTATCTAACCCCACCTAGTATCGCTGTCCATGAATTTATCTAATCTATTTTTGAATGTGACAATTGTATTGGCACTCACCACGTGACTGCTAAGCCTATTCCACTCATCCACAACCCTGTTGGTAAACCAATTTTTGCCCATGTCCCTGTTGAATCTGAATTTATCCAGTTTAAACCGCGTCGTATCGCATCGCGCTGATACTCACACCGACATACCCTCTCAGTAATCGTCTCAACTTTGGTCCCGGGATCACCGCGCGCTGGCGGGTTTTTGTTTCTAATGGATATCGGGTATATACCCGGGTACTGGTCCCGGGTATCTCGGGTAGGCCAGGTCGGTTACCCGTACCCGCGATTACCCCAAATCCCATACTTTGCCCATCCCTACTTGCCACACCGGCGGGCCGCGGGCAAGTGGGTGATGCCGCGCACAGGCGCAGCGAACAGGGCGCCCGGACAACCCGCGGACATTTCATTCTGCCACACCGGCTTTCAGCGACAAATAATCTCTCTCTCTCTCTCTCTCTCTCTCTCTCTCTCTCTCTCTCTCTCTCTCTCTCTCTCAGGCTATATTATCCAGAAAATAGGAGTGGTGGTAGAGTATGAGAAATTGTGATGCGAAATATTTTTGCTAATGATAAGATATCAAGGCTAACATCGGGTAAGGTAACGCCGCGCATACGACAATTGTTGTGATTGCGTATAAGTATTTGTGATCCGTGCCGCCGGGCGCCGCAGAGTATATCGTTCGTTCGATGCTGTTTACTCATAAGTAAACCACGACCCTATAGCTACTAGGGTCGTGGTGAGCGAAAATCCTTGAAGGCCGCAGACAATAGGGTTAAGGGGATGATTCTCCTGTAAAATTCGAAAAATGAAAAAAAAATAAGTCACTTTGAGAAAGAAATCACCAAAGATTCCGTTATCATTTTTCCATGCTCTGTGAAAGTTTCAGGCGTCTACAACGAAATTTACTGTAAATAAAAAAATCATGGATATCTTTCAGTAGTCCTCACCCTGCATACCCTAATTTTCTATTTTAATGCATTGTTTACATAATATCACACTATAGGTTTCTGTTTGCTTTATTTTTTGTGATATTTCTGTAAAAATATATCACTGCCCTTGATATGGCGTCATCCTTTGACGACAGCGCTTAGCTTGTCTACCGTTCCCCCATAGCGCAGTGTCTGAGGAAGCGGCCGTTTTCCCTAAACGTATTTTTGGGGGATTTGAAGCGACATTTCCCTTTAGTTTCTAGCCTATGATAATAGTGATGTTATCGTATGAAAAATAAAGATAATACGAATATTTCGTCGATAATATATTTTCGATATCTCATTTAGTCATGATTTCATATATTTTATTCTCCGAACCGAGGCGAAAAAAATCTGTTATAATTTTTTTTTTCATGAATGATGATATAGTCCTAATGTTTTACGGGAAAAATGTTGCACTGGGTAAAAATATTTTGTGAACCAGCAGTCAAAGACGTACTACTTCTGAAAATAAAGGAGGAGTATTCCATAGAATCATGACGTTTTTCCGAAGAAAAAAATGTTTTCTCAAAAACTTATCTTCCAAATTTCATCAAACCCATTTTTTTTTTAACTACACTATAACAATAATAGGCATAAGAAAACGTTTTGAGAAGCCGGAAAAAGTACGCGTTCAGACATAACAAGCGGAGGATCCCCTTAACCCTTTGCCATAGAAGAAGACAGAGGTTGGGAAGCCTTAATACGTGTTATCGCAATCATTTCACGCCATCTGGTGATGACGTACTATCGTGTCCATTGGCCTCCCTTGAGCTACTTCCGTTACTATAAAAAAAATAACTCAAGCACTCCTATTACCTCTCTGCTCTTCATTGCTCTCCCCTTTACCTCTCCCACCACGTTCTCCAAGTTTGTAAAGAGTTTATCTGTTTGACTATTTCTTGGATGACCTGTTCCCTCACGGAACTTCTTGAAAAGGGATAGTCATAACAGATGCTTCTCTAAATTTCCCTGTTGCGGCACTCTCTCAAATAGTTGAAAAAATAATCGCAACAATATAGGACTGTCTTTCTGAAAATGGATAAGGAGAGGTATGTCAGAGGTCTCGCTGAGGATGTCAAGGGTTATCTTAATGCAAACAATCTTAGACCTGTCTGCCGAGCTCTAAAGAAGCTCTGCTCAAAATCCACATCCCTGACGAGTACTATCCTATACTATCCATCAGCTGCTTCAGCTGATGGACAGATAGCATCAGATGCGGACGGACACCAGGTCCATTAGGCTGAATACTTTGGGCAGCTGTACATGTCAGAGCACGCAAGCGGACTGGATGGTTTGTAGATTGCAGCTGCTGATTCACCAGTAGACGAAACTCCACCCTTTTTTAAGGAGGTGAGAGACTCTGTGAGGAAGCTGAAGGGTGGAAAGGCAGCTGAGATATGTAATATCAGCACAGAGATGCTGAAAGCTCGGGGATGAAGCCAGGATACATGGGTTGCATGCGGTGCTCTCTGTCCTGTGGCAACATGGTGCCATTCTTTGTGAGAGGTGAGATAACAACACTTTGTTGTGAGTCACAGTGAGGGGAGTCTGTTTTATCACAAACATTTGGAGAAAAAAAATGCACTAATGAATACAGAAATACTGATATCTAAGGGAGTATAATGATGACGAAAGTCGTCCTTTAATTTGGGGAAGGAAAAAAAATATCAAAACAAAGACAGTTAAAATGTCCATCCATGTGTGGTCATATGACCTGGTCTTTAAACATTTAAAGGGACTGATTTTGATGCGGACAGGACATGTAAGACGTTATATGATAAATTTAAGGTATGAATATGAAAAATATGCAAAGGAAAATTCTTCCTTAATCATCGGAGAACCTCACCTTAGCAAAATTCCATCAGGCAGTTCTTATGCCCAGAGACTTGCTAAGGTTGTCCAACAGTGTCACGCATCACATTGCTCTACAACCTGACACCCACCCACCATATTCCCTTCAGTCATAAAGTTAGCTTCTTTGTACGATTTTGGCGTTGTACGCGGTGATCGATAGTATCTTCTTGCCATCGCTTTTCTATGAAAATAGTTTAATCAATTATTGACATAACTCACCCATGCATTGGCTTATTAGTGCCAATTTATAGAGGCAAGCCATTGGTCTATAACAGTGGTTCCCAAGCTTTTTCTGGTCGTTACCCACTTTTCCTGCATGATCCTTGTCCATGGTCCCCCCCCCCCCCAACCATAACCCGTGTCTACAGTTCTACACTCAATAGGTCTAAATAAAAACCACTCTAGCAAATCCTGTATTTTTTTTTATTGCATTTGTTATTATTTTCTTTTGTTAAGTATTGATAAATAAATGTGTATTTTGCTTTGCTGAATCTCACATAATTATTGAATTAGTACTAAAGGGGTACTATAATGCACATAAAAAATCCATACCTAGAGTAATTAAAAATTGCATTATTACGAAAAGCTGTTTCAGCAATAAAAAATAAAAAATAAATTACACTGGATTAAAAAAGTATATTAATCACATGCAATGTGATCTGATCCTTGAAGCTGGCAAATTTGATAACTTTATAATTTTGAAATGAACTATGCTAACCGAAGGAGTCATTACTAACTGTCACAAACATGGCCTTCAGTGGCCACACACCCACCTCCTCCCACACCATTTTCTTCTGAACGTTCATACCAGGTTCATGTTTCCTTCATTTGAATCCCCATTCAACTCAATGTGAAGGTGATGTTGCAGATTATCAACAAGCTTCTTGATTCTTGGAATTGTTTCAGTCAAAGCACAGCGTAGGTCATGCTTTACTTCAAGTCTGTTGCGATATTTCATTTTAAGGTGCAGTAGTTGAGAGAATGCAGCCTCACAGAAAATAGTTGATGAAAATGGTAGGAGGTGGTGAAAACCCAAGTCACGTAAGTTTGGCTAAACTCCTTTTTTTTTTTTTTTTTTTTTTTTTACAGCAAAGGAGACAGCTCAAGGGCACAAAAAAGTAAACATTAATAAAAAAAAAAGCCCGCTACTCGCTGCTCCTAAAAAGAATCCAAAGAGGTGGCCGAAAGATAGGTCAGTTTCGGGAGGAGAGGTGTCCTGATACCCTCCTCTTGAAAGAGTTCAAGTCGTAGGCAGGAGGAAATACAGATGAAGGAAGATTGTTCCAGAGTTTACCAGCGTGAGGGATGAAAGAGTGAAGATGCTGGTTAACTCTTGCATAAGGGGTTTGGACAGTATAGGGATGAGCATGAGTAGAAAATCGAGTGCAGCGGGGCCGCGGGAGGGGGGGAGGCATGCAGTTAGCAAGTTCAGAAGAGCAGTCAGCGTGGAAATATCGATAGAAGATAGAAAGAGAGGCAACATTGCGGCGGAATTTAAGAGGTAGAAGACTATCAGTATGAGGAGGAGAGCTGATGAGACGAAGAGCCTTTGCCTCCACTCTGTCCAGAAGAGCTGTGTGAGTCGAGCCCCCCCTCACATGAGATGCATACTCCATACGAGGGCGGACAAGGCCCCTGTATATGGACAGCAACTGTGCAGGGGAGAAGAACTGCCGGAGACGGTACAGAACGCCCAGCCTCGAGGAAGGTGATTTAGTAAGAGATGAGATATGAAGTTTCCAGTTGAGATTTTGAGTTAAGGATAGACCGAGGATGTTTAGTGTTGAGGAAGGTGATAGCTGGGTGTTGTCAAAGAATAGGGGATAGTTGTTTGGAAGATTGTGTCGAGTGGATAGGTGGAGAAACTGTGTTTTTGAGGCGTTGAAGAACACCAGGTTCTTCTGGCCCCAATCGGAAATAATAGTAAGGTCTGAGGCTAAGCGTTCTGCAGCCTCCAGCCTTGAGTCGTTAAGTTCCTGAAGGGTGGGTCTTCTATTAAAAGAAGTTGAATAATGCAGAGTGGAATCATCGGCGTAGGAATGGATAGGACAGTTCGTTTTGGAAAGAAGATCATCAATGAACAACAGAAAAAGAATGGGAGATAGGACAGAACCCTGTGGGACACCACTGTTAATAGATTTAGGGGAAGAACAGTGACCGTCTACCACGGCAGAAATAGAACGGTCAGAAAGGAAACTGGAGATAAAGGTACAGAGAGAAGGATAGAAACCGTAGGAGGGTAGTTTAGAAAGCAAAGATTTGTGCCAGACCCTATCAAAAGCTTTTGATATGTCCAGCGCAATAACAAAAGTTTCACCGAAACGGCTAAGAGAGGATGACCAAGAGTCAGTTAAGAAGGCTAGGAGATCACCAGTAGAACGCCTTGCGGAACCCATACTGGCGATCAGATAGAAGGTCAGAAGTGGAAAGGTGCTTTTGAATCTTCCGGTTAAGGATTGATTCAAAAGCTTTAGATAGACAAGAAAGTAAAGCAATAGGACGGTAGTTTGAGGGATTGGAGCGGTCACCCTTCTTAGGTACAGGCTGTATGAAGGCATACTTCCAGCAAGAAGGAAAGGTAGATGTTGACAGGCAGAGGCGAAAGAGTTTGACCAGGCAGGGTGACAGCACGGAGGCACAGTTTTTAAGGACAATAGGAGGCACTCCATCAGGTCCATAAGCCTTCTGAGGATTGAGGCCAGAGAGGGCATAGAAAACATCATTTTGAAGAATCTTTATAACAGGCATAAAGGAGTCAGAGGGGGGATGAGTAGGAGGAATATGCTCAGAATCGTCCAGAGTGGAGTTTTTAGAAAAAGTTTGAGAGAAGAGTTCAGCCTTAGAGATAGATGAGACGGCAGTGTTGCCGTCAGGACTGAGGAGTGGAGGGAAAGATGAAGAAGTGAAGTTGGAGGAGATGTTTTTGGCTAGATGCCAGAAGTCACGGGAAGAGTTAGAGAAAGCAAGGTTTTGACATTTTCTATTAATGAAAGAATTTTTGGTTAGTCGGAGAATAGATTTGGCACGATTTCGGGCAGAAATGTAAAGTTCATAATTAGCATTAGTTTGAAGGCTCTGTAGATAGCCTCAGATTGTGGCCCCCTACATTCTGCCATTCTGCTATATGGTCCCACAAGGGGCCATTGCCCCCAGTTTGGGAACCACTGGTCCTCAACCAGTGGGAGGTGTCACATACTTCTCGTTGCCACTGTGGCGTCCCTGTGGTTCTTCCGTACCCAGAGTTCTCATAGTCACCACCAGGGTTGGAGTAATTGTAATTGAAATTTAATTGAAATGTAATGAATTACATTAAAGTATGTAATTGTAATTGGATGTAGAACTTAATGAAGTAATTGTAATTATAATTAATTACATTATAAGTAATTGTAATTTAACTGTAATTGCGAAGAAAGTAAGTCATACTAAAATTCTGATAATCCTTGTTTTTACTGCTATGGTGGCAAATATGAAATACTGTATATGATGAAGTATGGCAACCCTTACTGGACAACCTACGTATTATACGAGAATCAGACGCGTCCACTTTTCCCTGTTTGGTGGACTGGGACATATTTCATTGCTTCCTAGACCGTCATACGGCAAAGTCCTCCTCTTGACTTTCTATTGTAAAGGTAAGAAAGACATTGTATAGTAATCTGTTCCCTGATGAATGATGATGACTGTAGTAGCTGAGATGGTGATGATAGTTCATTGGATGATGTCATGATGAAATTATGTAATAGTGATTAGTGGTGATGGTGACCAGTGTCATAGTAAAAGGCTAATTTGTTGGAAAGTTAATCGCTGTAGGTGTAGGCTTGTGCTGATAGGAATGTAGTAGTCTAGTAGTACTCTCTCTCTCTCTCTCTCTCTCTCTCTCTCTCTCTCTCTCTCTCTCTCTCTCTCTCTCTCTTCAATAAATGACAACAGCACGATGCTAGTGTTTTTCTTTTCAACCAAAGCTTACTGTTGGAAGCTGAGTAATTATAATTGTTATTATAATTGACTGTCTCTTATAGTAATTGTAATTGTAATTGTAATTGAACTTCACATGAGTAATTGTAATTATAATTGCAATTTAAATTTTAATAATGTAATTGTAATTGTAATTGTAATTAAGATTTTGAATTGTAATTACTCCAACCCTGGTCACCACTGCGAGAGCGAGGCCAACACACCAATCTAGATTCCGCCCACATAAACACGTTTATCTCTCTCTCTCTCTCTCTCTCTCTCTCTCTCTCTCTCTCTCTCTCTCTCTCTCTCTCTCTCTCTCTCTCTCTCTCTCTCTCTTATTTTTACTTCAACCTTATTAGCCTATCTCCGTGTTTTAACTAATCCCACAACTATATAATTTTTTTTTATAAATAAATGAATATAAATATGAATAATACAGAAATCTCTCTCTCTCTCTCTCTCTCTCTCTCTCTCTCTCTCTCTCTCTCTCTCTCTCTCTCTCTCTGTGTGTGTGTGTGTTTATAATAATAATAATAATAATAATAATAATAATAATAATAATAATGGAGTATGCATCTCACGTGTGGGGGGGCTCCACCCACACAGCTCTTCTGGACAGAGTGGAGGCTAATGGCCATAGTGTTAGACTTACCCATTCCCATCCCATCCCCATCCCTTGCCCGTGGCCATAAACCGTAATGTAAAGCGTCCCCATGTGGTTGGGGTTGTTTTACGCTACCCCGTGAGGGTGCGGATGGGGTGGGAAAAGTGTTGACTCTGCGGGGTAGAGAGCAGGACATCTTCGGCTTTTCTTTCGTATATTTCATGAGCAAATAGTGTTCTATTTGTTATTATAGAAGGACATATATTGAAAAGCATCAGAATATTTGTATGACTGATATTATATCGCAAACTTTGCTAAAGTTAATATATATTTTTTTGTTTGTAAAGACTCTGGTGTTTCCATTTGATTGTAAACGTACAATTATTTCTGAAGATTCATTTATAATTGTCCCCAAGAATGGCAAAAGACGGCAGATTGATGACTAAATATGGCATTATTATGGCAATACTTGACATATACCATAAAAAAATAGCATTTCTTGGCGAGCACCTTGATTTAAGACAATAATGCCGTAAATGAAACGACCTGGCAACTCCAGTGTGGCTGTCCAGGTGTGTGACGAGTCATGGATACCAACCTGTTTTACTTGTCGGTCAACAACGCTACTGTTTTATTTTATGATATATAATGTATATGAATACAATGCTTTGTAAAAAATGCATTATTTATTACGTTTTCTGTAATTATTGGTTTGAAAGTGCTGCCAACATTATTATGACGTGCAGATTGGTCCCTCATATCTGTCCCGGGGATGGAAAGGTAACGGGGCGGCTTGTCCATACCCCAGTCCCGCGTATGGGGATGGGGACGGGTAGGGAATGGGGAAGACTAACACTATGGCCGTAAGGCTCTTCGTCTCATTAGCTCTCCTCCTTCTACTGATAGCCTTCTACCTCTTAAATTCCGCCGCGATGTTGCCTCTCTATCTTCTATCGATATTTCCACGCTGACTGCTCTTCTGAACTTGCTAACTGCATGCCTCCCCTCCTCCCGCGGCCCCGCTGCACACGACTTTCTACTCATGCTCATCCCTATACTGTCCAAACCCCTTATGCAAGAGTTAACCAGCATCTTCGCTCTTTCATCCCTCACGCTGGTAAACTCTGGAACAATCTTCCTTCATCTGTATTTCCTCCTGCCTACGACTTGAATTCTTTCAAGAGGAGGGTATCAGGACATATCTCCTCCCGAGTTTGACCTTGCTTTTGGCCGCCTCTTCCGATTCTTTTATGGGAGCAGCGATTAGCGGACTTTTTTTTATTGTTTTTTTTTTTGTACCCTTGAGCTGCCTCCTTTGTTGTAAAAAAAAAAAAATAATAATAATAATAATGTGATATTATTATTATTATTATTATTATTATTATTATTATTATTATTATTATTATTATTATTATTATTATTATTATTATTATTATTATTATTATTATTATTATTATTATTATTATTATTATTATTATTATTATTATTATTATTATTATTATTGTTATTATTATTATTATTATTATAGTTATTATATGATGATTATAAAAATGAGATGATAATAATAATACTGTTTCTCTTTTAACATCGCCTTCATGCATTAAATTTTCGGGAAAGGAATAAGTGGGCAAGAACAAATCATGGAGGAGGAAAGAAGTGCTAAGGAGAATAAGAGAAAAAAAAGTGAGTCGGGGCGATGACAAGAGTGTGGGTGTGGGTGGCTGGGTATCAGAATAACGGCACTGACATCAGGGCCTCACCCAGTTGTCATTACAAAGGAACACAAAGGAACACAAAGGAAGAACAAGCAACAGCAAACCTGCTGGTCCTTACGAGGTTGTTTGTGTCAAGGTAGACTAACTATCTAATCAAAGGTGAAAGATGAAGGACAGCAAAGGCGAAGGCTCCTCCCCACCCCCCCATCCCTCCAGCCAAAGCTGGCAGGAAAGGAAGAAGAACCATGCAACATGGAAAAACTGCATGGAATTTATGTAGGAAAGAGGAAAGAACTACCATTACTGCTACCACTAACCGGGCGATAAAAGCGGACAAGGACACCAGTATTCGAAAGAACTTAACGTTATTACGACAATGAGTAATATCTTAGTTGCTGGTTGGATTCAAAACACTTGTCTAATCTATTCTTGAAGGCCGTAACTGTTGTACTATCAAAGACATCACAAGGTAGAGAGTTCCAAACATTAACAACTCGATTGAAGAAGAAGTGTTTAGCTTCGTGCGACGAGAATCTTTTACCACTTATCTCCAAATTGTGATTTCTTCTTGTTCTATTTGATCGATCAATTGTAAAGTAATCTTCCGCATTAATATCACTGAATCCTTTAAACATTTTAAACACTTCTATTAGATCGCCTCGCATTCTTCGTTTTGATAGGCTGAATAAATTTACTTCTTTAAGCCTTTGTTCATATGACAAATTTTTCAACCTAGGAATCATCTTTGTTACTCTTCGTTGGACCCGTTCCAACTTTTCTATGTCTTTTCGGTAGTAGGGAGACCAAAACTGTACACAGTACTCTAGACGGGGTCGAACCAACGACTTATACAGTTTTAATATTACTTTTTCCGATTTATTATTAAAGACTCGTCCGATGAAGCCAACCAATTTGTTTGCAGTTTTAACTACCTCTGAACAATGCTGACCGGGCTTTAAATCGCTTGATATAGTGATTCCAAGATCCTTTTCTTTACTTACTGCAGAAAGTTGTTGGCCATTCATTACGTACCGAACGCGATTGTTATTTTTTCCGATGTGCAACACTTTACATTTGTCAACGTTAAATTTCATTTGCCATTGATTGTCCCAACGTGCAAGTCGATCTAAATCTGATTGTAAAGCTTCTTCGTCGAGTGTCGCAGTTTCTTTACTTGCAATTTTTGTGTCATTAGCAAATTTTGATACTTTGCAAGTGAGCCCATCATCGATATCATTAACATAAATTAAGAAGAGCACGGGGCCAAGCACTGATCCTTGAGGTACGCCGCTTTTGACATCGAGCCAGTTAGATGTAACACCGTTTAGAACTACTCTCTGTTTCCGCTCAGAGAGCCAATCCACAAGCCAATTGTGAATGTTACCCGAGATACCGTGCGCCAGTAGTTTGCTGAGCAATCGTTGGTGGGGGACCTTATCAAATGCCTTTTGAAAATCCAGATATATGATATCTACTGATCTGCTTTCATCGAACACCTCAAAAATATAGTGAAAAAAATCAAGTAAGTTAGTCAAACAAGAACGTTTACTACGGAAACCATGTTGCGAATTATTGATTATATTATTTTCTTCGAAGAATTTCACCATATTGTCGCGAATGAGAGTCTCCATTAACTTACAAACAATCGATGTCAGGCTAATTGGTCGATAGTTTCCTGGATGAGACTTGTCCCCCTTTTTGAAAATTGGTGTGACATTTGCAAGTTTCCAATCCGACGGAACTTTTCCAGCTGTTAAAGATTTATTGAATATGATGGAGAGCGGTTTACAAATTTGATGTTTGATTTCTTTTAAGACCCTAGGGTTAATTTTGTCTGGACCAGGAGCTTTGCTTACTTTAATCTTTTCAATTGTGCGTAAAATGTCACTTTCTACGATGAGCACGCCACTTAACATCTTTTCGGCCCTTCTAACCTCCGGCGATTGAGGTGATAAACAATCTTCGTCGGTAAATACGGATGCGAAAAAGTTATTTAGGATTGTAGCCATTTCATTTTTATCGTTCGTGTGGTTACCATTTTCATTAGCAAGCGGTCCGATACCACAAGTGAGTGACTTTTTATTATTTACATAGCTAAAAAATTCTTTAGGATTAGATTTACTTGTTTCCGCTATATATTCTTCAAGATTTTTCTTGCTTCGTTTTATTAATTTCTTGGTTTCGCGGCGAATTTTGTCCAACTCTAGTTTGTTAGCCTCGCTCTGAGTTGATATGTATCTACTGTATACGCATTTTTTAAGAGATAGGCTATTTTGAATTTCATTATTCCACCATTTGGGTTTCTTCTTAGAAGCTGAACGTCTGTTACGATAGGGTACGCATATGCTTATGGCATTGTTCAATATTGTGGTGAGGGCCCCCCAAGATGTATCAATATCTGTTTCCGCCGTGATTTCAGTCCAGTCAGAATTATTTAGAATTGATCGGAGTCTTACGAAATTCGCTCTCTGATAATCAGGCACCTTTTCTTTACTAGGAGTTACTTTACTTTCTTTCATATTGACGGTGAATGTGATTGTTCGGTGATCGCTAGAACTAAAAATTGGACCAACATTTACTTCGTTAACTAGATCAGCTGTCGTTGAAAAGATAAGGTCAAGTATATTATTTTCCCGAGTCGGTTCTTGAACGTGTTGATGCAAATCACTTTCTAGTAAATTTGTGTACAGGTCGAGCCCTGTATGACAGTTCAACGGTTCACCCCATCTTTTCACTGGCAAGTTAAAGTCCCCAACAATTACTGCCTCGCAACTGCTACTTGTTTCTAATAATAATTCACTTAATGCGTGGTCGATATCAAGAGTCTGCCTTGGCGGTCTGTAGATAAGTCCAATTACTATTTTACGAGATTTATTTTTAATTTCAATGAAGACCGTGTCTACATTGGTTATAATTTCTGTTTTCACGGATACTGGATGGAGAGAGTTGTGGATATAACAGATAACGCCTCCACCCTGTCTGTTCTCTCTTTCATGACTAAAGATGGTATAACCCGGTAATCTATATTCCGCATTGAAATCTCTATTTGAAGTGTCTATCCAAGATTCTGTGACTCCGATGATGTGATAATGATTTGTAGCTGGGAGGACTTCTAAATCTTCAAATTTGTTACGTAGGCTACGAGCGTTTACATAGCAAGCTTTAATGTGATTCGAGTCGGGAGTTTTGCGGGTTGAGTGCACCCTTACGGTGGAGCTGCTGGTGTTCTCGCCTCCGCGTTTTTTGGCTTTCGAAGAGCCACTTGGTCACAGAGCAGCCTCCCGAAACGGGCTGCTCCAACAGGGTTTAAGTGAATGCCATCAGGAAGGAACAAGTCTGAATCGTGGTAAAAATTGTTCCACAAGTTAGCGAACTGGACGTTTTCTTGGCAAAGGGACTGAAGTCTGTTGTTTGTGTTGAAGGCCTTATTGTAAAAGCTAGATTCGGCACCGACCCTCGGGAGGATTCCTGAGATTATGATGCTACTGGCATCCGTTTTACGTTTATACTGCTTGATCATGCGGCGGTATTTCTCAAGCAGTTCCTCAGAAAGGGTTGTCTTTACGTCATTTGTCCCCGCGTGAATGACAAAGAGGGTGTTTCGGTCGGCATTTCTCGTGACATTATCGCACGCTGCGGTGATGTCGTCTAGTCTGGCACCTGGATAGCAGTAACGTTTTCTGCGGCCGTTTGATGAACGACCACAGAACTCAACCAGCTGGCCACGCACCATGAAGTCCCCAACTAGGCGAGTCTCGAATTCATCCTCCATGGTGTCTGCCAGCACCTGGAACCTATTGAAGGTAGTGGGAGTCAGTAAATCCTTGGTTGCCTGCTTCGGTTTGGCTCCATTCCTTACAGGTTGGAACCCGACATCCTGTGAAGCAGGAAGAGAAGCGTTAAGTGGGGCAGGCTGGAAGTTGTCCTGTGAGGCAGGCTGGGAGTTAGCCTGTGAAGCAGGCTGGGGGTTAGCCTGTGAGGCAGGCTGGGGGTCAGCCTGTGAGGCAGGCTGGCGGTTGTTCTGTGAGGCAGGCCGGGGGTTAGCCTGTGAGGCAGGCTGGGGGTTAGCCTGTGAGGCAGGCTGGGGGTTAGCCTGTGAGGCAGGCTGGGGGTTATCCTGTGAGGCAGGCTGGGGGTTATCCTGTGAGGCAGACTGGGAGTCAACCTGTTAGGCAGGTAACACGTCCTCCCGTGAAGCAGGAGGGTCGTCTGGAGGGGGCACAGTCTCGGTGGTGGGCCTCTCCACCATCGATGGTGGAGTCACTGCCACATTAGTTAAAACAAATTCCTGAAGGGCTACAAATTTCTTTTCAAGATCATTGTGCTTGACTTTCCATTCAGTCACAGCCTTCTGAAGATGTAATCTTTGAACGCAGAGGCGGCAAGTTTTACTCAGCTGGAAGAACTGAGCTGCAAAACGTCCGAGGGGACGTACCGAGGGGAAATTTATTAAACTCGAGAAAAGAAAAAAAGGGGTAAGAATGAATCATGGAGGAAAAACTATAAGGAAATAACGTTCCAGGCAATGAATAACAAATGTGTGTGTGTGTGTGTGTGTGTGTGTGTGTGTGTGTGTGTGTGTGTGTGTGTGTGATGGGTTGGGTCAGGAGAGCAGCACAGATGTCAGCACCCAGCCAAGCCCCGGATAATGGGATTACCGAGAGAAGTAAAGGGTGCGGCGCGGCGGTACAGCCACTCAATAGTCCTAAAAGAAGATCGGGTTTTGACAGATAATGAATAATAATATTGATAATAACAACAAAAATAATGATCATAATAATGATTCCATACGGGGAAAGTAAGAAAGGTGTGACAGTGACCGCGCCTTTTTCCTTACCCGCTAATCCCGAGGTTCGAGGGAGAGCATGTGGCCTTGACCTCCCTGCTGCTGTATACCTCCTACCCCCACCCTCGTCACCAAAAGAAATTTGACGTAGTGCACTGCACCTCCCACTTCCCTTGCCAGCCAATCCCACATACTAGGTGGAGTCAGTAGGAGGATAGCAAACGGACTCTAGTCCGGCCTCCTTCTGCCCGATGAAGTGGTCCGCGTGAGCGTCGTCCTGAGGTTGGGCACACGCATCCGACAACCTCACGGCTGCCGCTATGGGGCCATGTCCGACACCATTATTTAACCTTTGTTTTATTTTTTAGTTATTTAAATTTATTTCTTCTTTCAGTTACTGGTTTGTTTATTAATGTTATGTAAACATTCATCCATTCTAAAATATATGTAGGAGGGCAAAAAAAAAAAAAAAAGAAGTCACATTTATACATTTTATTACACATACTATCATACATATTACCACATATTATCACACACGGTATTTACTCGCCCACAATTCTGTCCTACCAGGCCATTGCTTCCCGGGTGTTGTAGTAGTCCATGAGGTAGGCGCGGATATTCTTTGGGTCTACTCATAGAGTATTTTTCTTTTAAGGACTGAATTATTGATTATCTGAAGAGAAGAATTATTTACAGTGTTCTTTACACACCCGCTGGACACATTTAATATTGGAACAGACTAGGTAGGGCGCAGTCAGGTCAAAGCTAAGCCTAGGTGAGGCTGGGAGCGGCCGACACCTGCTTCTTGCCAATCCCAAGATGGCGGACTCTACTTCACATTTTCCCACCACGCGCCACCTCCTCCTAATCCTACCTCCATGGGTCTACCATAGCTCTTGGGTTCCGCAAAGGGTCGAGTGGGCCGATTTGATCGCCCTCTTGCCATTCCTCTGGAACAAGTTGCGAGAGACGAGGTGGGCTCTTCAGCTGCCGGTGAAGAAGTGTGTTGCACCCCGTATTCCCGTGCTTTTATATGCCACATGGGCATCAGATGATCAGCTGTCAGATATCTTGGCACTGTTGGAGAATTGTCCCCGACATGTCGCCGACACTTCGGGGACATACGAAGACAATTCGGAGACTTGTCGCCAATTATTCCGCGACAAAAAAACGTTAAAATTTCAGATTTTGAACTCGGCGACATGGACGCCGAATAGTCGGCGACATGCCTTCGAATTGTCCCCGAAATGTCTTGAGCACTCGCCGACATGTCGCCGAATGGTCGCAAATTGTGAAAATCTTGGTCATGTCGGCGAACCGGTCGCCGAATTTTTTCACGGACTGATTCGGCGACAAGTTCGTGGCCAAAATTCGGCAGTGTATTTGGGGCTTAAGTGCCGGTATTGAAATCCAACCGGTACTAGTAGCGGTAATGGGTACCGTTAGGGTTCCGGTACTTTACTGATAATGGTTACCAATAAAAGTACGGGAACTTTAACGGCACCATGGTACCGTTACCTGCGTTGTTGCTTCCATCCTCCCTCCCGCCTCCATTATTTTATTAACTTATCTGTTAGATAAGTCTTCATGTCCGATTCTTTTTCTTTTTAAGGTTTGCTAATATATACTGTTAATGTCATTATAATTGCTATCATAATAACTATATATGCTAATTTTATAATCGAAAAAAATAAATATTCACTTCATTCAGGAGAGAGAGAGAGAGAGAGAGAGAGAGAGAGAGAGAGAGAGAGAGAGAGAGAGAGAGAGAGAGAGAGAGAATATCCATATCACCGAGATATCCACTCAGGCACTCAATATCAGCCTCTCATTCGTGTGAGGAAGAAATGAGGGACAGCATGAGCGAATTAAGAGGAAGAAGACTATCAGTAAGAGGATGAGAGCTCATGAGCCGAAGAGCCTTAGACTCCACTCTGTCCAAGAGAGCTGTGTGAGTGGAGCCCTCCCACACGTGAGATTCATACTCCATACGAGGGCAGACAAGGCCCCTGTATATGGATAGCAACTGTGTGGGAGAGAAGAACTGGTGGAGACGATACAGAACGCCGAACCTCGAAAAAGATGATTTAGTGAGAGAGGAGATATGAAGTTTCCAGTTAAGATTTTGAGTTAAGAATAGACCGAGGATGTTTAATGTTGAAGATGGTGAGAGCTGAGTGTTATCAAAGAATAGGGGATAGCTTTTTGGAAGATTGTGTGGAGTTGGTAAGTTGAGAAATTGGGTTTTTGAGGCATTGAAGAACTCTAGCTTCCTTTTACCCCAATCGGAAATGATAGCAAGGTCTGGGGTTAAGCGTTCTGCAGCCTCCAGTTTGGAGTCTTGTAATTCCTGTTGATAGGGTCTTCTGTTGAAAGAAGTTGAATAATGCAGAGTGGAGTCATCAGTGTATGAGTGGATAGGATAGTTTGTTATAGAAAGAAGATCACTGATGAATAAAAGGAAGAGGTTGGGTGATAGAACAGAGCCTTGTGGAACACCACTGTTGATAGGTTTAGGAGAAGAACAGTAACCATCTACCACTGCAGAGATAGAACGGCCGGAAAGGAAACTGGAGATAAAGGAACAGAGAGAGGGACAGAATCCGAAAGAGGGCACTTTATAAAGCAAAGACTTGTGCCAGATTCTATTGAAGGCTTTTGATATGTCAAGCGCAACTGAGTAAGTTTCACCGAAACGGCTAAGAGAGGATGACCAAGAATCAGTTAAGGATTGATTCAAAAGCTTTAGACAGACAGGAAAGTAAAGCTATAGGTCGTTATTTTGAGGGATTGAAACGGTCACCCTTCTTTGGCACAGGCTGTACGAAGGCATACTTCCAGCAGGAAGGAAAGGTAGATGTTGATAGGCAGAGGCGAATGAGTTTGACCAGGCAGGGTGTCAGCACGGAAGCTCAGTTTTTAAGGACAATAGGAGGCACTCCATCTGGTCCATAAGCCTTCTGAGAGCTGAGGCCAGAGAGGGCATAGAAAACATCATTCTTAAGAATCTTAATAACAGGCATGAAAGAGTAAGAAGGGGGATGAGTAGGAGAAATATGCCCAGAATTTTCCTCCAATTTCACTTCTTCCTCTTTCCCGCCTCTTCTTAACCCAGACGGCAGCACTGGTGACAGAAGTCTTTGGAAGAATTAGAGAAACCAAGGTGTTGACATTTGCTATGGCTGAAGGAATTTTTGGTAAGTCGGAGAATAGATTCGGCACGATTCCGGGCAGAGATGTAAAGACCATGATTAGCGAGAGTTCGAAGGTTCTGGTACCTTTTGTGAACTGCCTCTCTATCTTTGATAGCACGAGAACAAGCGTGATTAAACTAAGGGTTTTTAGCATGAGGAGTAGAGAAAGTACGTGGAATGTATGCCTCCATTCCAGAGACAATCACCTCTGTAATGAGCTGGGCACACACAGAGGGGTCTCTCTCCTGGAAGCAGTAATCATTCCACGGGAAATCGGAAAAGTACATCCTCAGATCGTCCCACCGAGCTGAAGCAAAATGCCAGAAGCATCGCCTCTTCGGTGGGTCCAGAGGATGTACAGGAGGGATAGGACAGGACACAGAAATCAGGTTGTGATCGAAGGAGCCCAACGGAGAGAACAGTTTGACAGAGTAAGCAGAAGGGTTAGAGGTAAGGAAGAGGTCTAGTATGTTGGGCCGGTCTCCAAGACGGTCAGGAATACGTGTAGGGTGCTGAACTAACTGCTTTAGGTCGTTGAGGAGAGCAAAGTTGTAGGCTTGTTCACTAGGCTGGTCAGTGAAAGAGGCTGAAAGCCAAAGCAGTTTGAAATCTCCCAAGATGGAGATTTCAGGGAAGGGAGAGTGGGTCAAGAAGCGCTCCACTTTAGAGTTCAAGTGGTCAAAGAATGTTACACAGTTAGTAGAGTTAGGTGAGAGATAAACAGCACGGATGTATTTAGTAATAGAATGACAATGAAGTCTTAGCCAGATGGTGGAAAATTCGGAAGAGTCAAGGTCGTGAGCACGAAAACAAATGATGTCGTTGCGCACGTAGACGCAACATCCAGCTTTGGATTGAAATTTAGGATAGAGATAGTAGGAGGGAACAGAGTAGAGATTGCTGTCAGTAGCCTCAGAAACTGTGTTTCGGTGAGGAAGAGAAGGTGAGGTTTAGAGGAGAAGAAATTATGTTCTACAGAGTAAAAATTAGAACGAAGACCGCGAATGTTGCAGAAATTGAGAAGAAAAAGGTTCGAGGAGTTATCAAGACCTCTCTCAGGTCGGCAGCCAGAAGGGGAGTCCTCCCTGGGGAAATTTGTGATCCCTCCCCCCAGGCGGGGACTCCGAGGCACTGCTGTTGAACACAATTTTGAATTTTGGGAAAAGGTGTGTATGTTGTGTGAATGTAGTGTGGTGTGGATAGAGAGAGGATCTGTCTTTAGAGAGCATGTAGAACTACTCTCTGGTGTTGATGAGACAATAGGGAAACGGTTAGTGAGGTACTGGGAAGGGTCTTTGGAGGTCTTCACCACCCTCCTCACTTTCCATATATACCTCACCGGGAGTGGCTTGCACCCGTTCGGTAGGTGTCTTCCTACCTACTCCAGCCAATATAATATATATATATATATATATATATATATATATATATATATATATATATATATATATATATATATATATATATATATATATTTATATAAACACACACACACACACACACACACACACACACACACACACACACACACACACACACACATATTTGGTATCAAAAGAAAGCAGATTAAATTTATTATTCATAAATGAGAAGAAATATGGTTGAACACTAAAAAAAAAAAAAGAAATAACATGTATAATAAGGCCCGCAATATAGGTTGATTTATATAGTGAAATGATTTTTAAAAAATAGTAATTTTTTAAATATCTTATATATATATATATATATATATATATATATATATATATATATATATATATATATATATATATATATATATATATATATATATATATATATATATATATTTTTTTTTTCAACAAAGGAAGCAGCTCAAGGGCACAAAAAAGAAAACAATAATAAAAAAGCCAGCTACTCGCTGCTCCCAAAAAAGAATTAAAAGAGGTGTCCGAAAGAAAGATCAATTTCGGGAGCAGAGGTGTCCCGATACCCTCCTCTTGAAAAAGTTCAAGTCGTAGGCAGGAGGAAATACAGATGAAGGAAGGTTGTTCCAGAGTTTATCAGCGTGAGGGATGAAAGAGTGAAGATGCTGGTTAACTCTTGCATAAGGGGTTTGGACAGTGTAGGGATGAGCATGGGTAGAAAGTCGTGTGCAGCGGGGCCGCGGGAGGGGGGGAGGCATGCAGTTAGCAAGTTCAGAAGAGCAATAAGCGTGGAAATATCGATAGAAGATAGAAAGAGAAGCAACATCGCGGCGGAATTTAAGAGGTAGAAGGCTATCAATAGGATGAGGAGTGCTGATGAGACGAAGAGCCTTAGACTCTACTCTGTCCAGAAGAGCTGTGTGGGCGGAGCCCCCCCACACGTGAGATGCATACTCCATACGAGGGCGGACAAGGCCCCTGTATATGGATAGCAACTGCGCGGGGGAGAAGAACTGGCGGAGACGATACAGAACGCCCAACCTCGAGGAAGCTGATTTAGCAATATATATATATATATATATATATATATATATATATATATATATATATATATATATATATATATATATATATATATATATATATATATATATATATATATATATTTATCTATATATATATATATATATATATATATATATATATATATATATGATATCAAAAGAAAGCAAATTAAATGTATTATTCATAAATGGGAAGAAATATGGTTGAATACTATGAAAAAAAATAAGAATGTATAATAAGGCGCTTAATATAGGTTGATTTATATAGTGAAATGATTATAGAAAATAGTATTTTTTATTTAGATATCTTAAAACGGTTTTAATACAAGTTAGTCAATATATTGAAGTGTTCATATATGAATTTTTATGCAGATATATTATTTTTTGTTGGCTTCAGGAAGGTTTTTCGTCGCGGCGCGTGAAATGAGTCAGATTCGGCGAATCTTCGTCGCGACTTCTGGTCGAGCTCGAGCGAAAAATACTGAAGTTAGGAAGGAGTGCTTTGTGGCAAATACAGATTAATACAGATTAATAATCAGAAAAAAATTAGAGAGCATTAAATAATTAAATAAGTTATAAGCAAAAAACTAGGACGTATCCAATTCGCGGCAAAAGGGCCGAAAAACAGGCTATTTTGTGACGGCTCGACGACGAACTTGGAATCGACCTATCAAAAATTCCTTATAGTTGGTCAGACTACATTGCCAAGAGGGGCTACATGCCAAATTACAGCCTTCTAGACGCAATATCAACGCCACACTAGACAAAAACGGCAAAGTGTCTGGAGTTCGTCAAAATCGCTCTCGACAGGGCATTTTAATGCCCTTTAATTTCTTTTTAAATTGAGTGAGAAATAAGCAAGTTATTACCCTTTATTGTTCAAATTTTTTACTTGCATGATATGATGGCTAACCACATAATCCCATAATAAAATCAGTATTTACCTACCAATACTATTTCTTGGGAGACAAACACTTCCACACTACCATACAAATGAGGTGGTTTGTCCAAGTGCGTTTTTTTTTCATAAGAGTATCCCAAGTAGGCCTGGGCTCCGGTCTTCATCACGTTTAGAAAGCACCTGTCGCATAGCCACTTATGCTCGCCTGCCCTATACCACACAGTCGTTTTATCCTCTTGACTTACTTCATTGATAATTTCTTCTCTCTTCTATTCTCCTGAGTTTGCACACTGCCTTTCCCTGGGATTTCTCCTTAGATTTCGTGGAAGAGCCTGCTTATCACATATCCCATGTGTTCCAGAGTATTCATGAGAGAAGCAAATCTCAAGGTATCAAGGCCATGAAATTCATTTTTTAGACTTTTTTTCCACAGTTTCGAGTGGCAAGCCTTATTCACGTTTTGATTCCTCCCTTTGAGACATCTTGACGGGAGGTCTGTAGAGGTCAGGTCCTCATATATGGCCATGATGTGTTGTTCTTCTGGATCAGGCACTGCCATTTGTCCCGGCGCTACCAAGCGCCCAACTTATCGTATTACACTCACATACGTATAAAGAAACGAAAGAATCGACCTCAAAACAATGTAATCAATGAGACAAAAACTGCACACGGCAACTCAACTGACACTTTGGCAGGAGTGCGTTTCTTTAAACCCCGTCTGGGGCATTTAAATGGCCTCAAGAAAATAACACGTCATGCTGTTGGCAAGCCAGATGGCTCATCCATCCCATAATGTTTATATCTCATATTTTGATTATTCATCAAAAATCGCTTCCAGTCAGAGATTCCCACCTTAAGCTGCGCGTTGCCTCTGTGCTCATCAGCGTCTCCTTAGCCTAAGAGTCATCGATAAGTAAGAATCTTGGGACACAGTGAAAGTGTAACATCCAGGTTACCACATAATGCCCCCCCCCCCCCACCCAACCCCCAGGTGTCTGTAGTTACCCATTTATCAACGACCCCGAAAGGGAGGATGAACAATTGGGTGGGATGAGCACCGACTGCCCTTGCCCGAATCAAATCCCTACTGATGTTTTTAGTAAGGCATAGTAGATATAATTTGGTTTTCACATAACCAAAACTTAAGACTCCCTTACATATCATCTCAATATCCATAAAAATGTTGTATATATAAGACTCCATAGTAGATCCTTCAGTTGGTTTCCCACGGTAATGTTCAAATGGTGCTAATCCCTATTACCCTCAACACAGTTTTTGAGATTTTCCACAGAGATCAACTACATAATGAGTAACCCCTAAATAAGATGTTGAAATAGTAATAGACATCAGCAAGAATCTGATATATGTAGCATGAGGGTTAGAGAATGACTCCCAAATAGACATATCACCATAGAAAATAGCGGACACCAACTGTCAACCTAATAGGAACATTAAAAATTATATGTTTTAACTAAAAATCCAATTTTGGCCCACATAAATAAAAAAATGGCTCTGAATTGCTCAGGTACTTGTGCAGGAAGAGAACTACTCTGAGGCCATAAAGCACCTTCAGTCGTTCCTCAAGCACTGCAAGGAGACTCATGGTGATTACACCTCACAGGTATTCAGAAGCACAGTGTTCCTTGTTGCATGGTCAGTTTTTGGTGTTTGTATTATTATGATGGTCAACAATTTCATTCTTAAGATCATCCTATTTTTGTAAGTATGAGATCTGGTCAGTGTGGACAATGGAACATTATAGTCATTCTCTGAGCACCCCTCTTCAGCTTCTATGTGAAATCGATATTTCTGTCACCTTTCCTTCACTTACCCCAATGATGCGCATCATCTTCAAACAGCTATCAGTTCCATAAACGTAATAATAAAAGCATTCAATCAACGCTAACAAGTCCCAATCCTCCAAACATACAACAAACCATACTCACAAGAATTAGGTTGAGCTTCAGAAGCAGTGCATAACATAATGTTGATGCTGCAACATCATAATCTTAAATATGCAGGTCTGTGGGGTCCTCCGACAACTTTCCAGAGTATACGCTCTCTCAGGGGACCTGGGTCGGGCTGCTCTGGCCCTCGACCAGTGCCTACAGGTGGAAATCCTCCTCTATGGCACCTCCTCCCGCCGTGCTCAAGCCTCTCGCATAAGATTACAGGAGATGATGCAGTTAAGTCCTTACTGTGTTAAGCATCATCCTTGAGTCATTGCTGAGAGTGGTAGTTTGGGTGTTCAACTTTGAAGTAAAAGTATTTTTATTACAGCACAGGAGGAGACTCAAGGACAAAACAAAACAAAAAGACCAACAATGTTGCTGCTCCCTAAAAGCAAAATGTAGAACATGCAATTTCAGAATTCAAAATTTGTTGGAGATGTGTCTCAAAACGCCCTTCTTGAAGGCGTGAAGTCGCAGACAGGAGGAAATACATACAAAGGAAGGTTGTTCTAGAACAGGGGTTCCCAATCTTTTTGTTCCTCTGTACCTCTTGGGCATTTTTATAGGTTCCCGTGTACCCCTAAAAATTTAGGATAAAAAACGATGAAATTGTAATTTTTTGATATTATTTTATAATGAAATCTGTATGTGTAGACTGATGATAAAATTTAAGTAATTGTTTTGCTTACTAAAATGAGGAAATTGAAAAAAAACAAAACATGACATTGTGCAATTTGAATGCAAATTACAACACCAAACAAAAGTAGTACAGTACAGTACAGTAGTGGTAATTCTCTTGGACCCAATGTACTCCATGAAAAGTGCAAATGTACCACTGGGGGTACATGTACCCCAGGTTGGGAACCCCTGTTCTAGAATTTACCAGCAAAAGTTAGGAAAGATTAAAGATGCTGGCAATTTTTGCATGAAGGATTTGGAGAGCAAAAGGTGGAAATTATGAAGTTAGCATGTTATCTTTAGAGGAAACAGCTAAATGGAAAAAAAACACATACAAAAAATGACTGCTAATCTCTGCTCCCGGAGAAGAAAACGGAATGAGTGGCAGGAGGAAATCCAGATGGAGTGAGGTGGTTCTAGAGTTTACCGGCTAAAAGAATGTAAGAATGCAACATTCGCGATCTTCGTTTCAATTTCCATTCTGTGGAGCACCATCTCTCCTCCCCTAAACCTCACCTTCTCTTCCTCACCGAAACACAGGTCTCGGCGGCTACTGACAGCAATCTCCACTCTGTTCCCTCCTACTATCTCTATCCTAAATTTCAATCCAAAGCTGGATGTTGCGCTTACGTGCGCAACGACATCACTTGCTCTCGTGGCCAGGACCTTGACTTTTCTGAATTTTTCACCACTTGGCTAAGACTTCATTGTCACACTACTACTAAGTACATCTGTGCTGTGTATCTCTCACCGAACTCTACCAACTATGTAAAATTCTTTGACTATTTGAACTCTAAAGTGGAGCACATCTTGACCCACTTTCCCTTCGCTGATATCTTCATCCTAGGAGATTTCAATGTTCACCACCAGCTTTGGCTTTCATCCTCTTTCACTGACCAACCTGGTGAACAAGCCTATAAATTTGCTCTCATCAGTGATCTAGAGCAATTGGTTTAGCACCCTACACGTATTCCCGACAGCCTTGGAGACAGGCCCAACATTCTAGACCTCTTCCTAACCTCTAACCCTTCAACTTACTCTGTCTAACTGTTCTCTCCGCTGGGCTCCTCCGATCACAACCTTATTTCTGTATACTGTCCTATCGCTCCTGTACAGCTTCTGGACCCACTGAAAAGGTGGTGCTTCTGGCATTTTGCTTCAGCTCGGTGGTATGACCTGAGGATGTACTTTTCCAGTTTCCCGTGGAATGATTACTGCTTCCAGGAGAGAGACCCCTCTTTGTGTGCCCAGCGCATCACAGAGGTGATTGTCTCTGGAATGATGGCACATATTCCACGTACTTTCTCTACCCCTCATACTAAAAAGCCTTGTTCTCGTGCTATCAAAAATAGAGTGGCAGCTCACAAAAGGTACCAGAGCCTTCGCTGATCTTTACATTTCTACCCGGAATCGTGCCAGATATTCATCGACTCCCTAAAAATGCTTTCATCAATAGAAAATGCCACAACCTTGCTTTCTCTAATTCTTCCAGACTTCTGGCACCTAGCCAAAAATATCTCCTCCAATTTCACTTCTTAATCTTTCCCCCCTCTCCTTAGTCCTGACGGCAGCACCGCCGTCACATCTATTTCTGAGGCTGAACTCTTCTATCAAACTTTCGCTATAAACTCCACTCTGGACGATTTTGGGCATATTCATCCTACTATACCTGTTATTAAGATTTTTAGGAATGATGTTTTTTTTCTGTATGCCCTTTCTGGCCTCAACCCTCAGAAGGCTTATGGGCCTGATGGAGTGCCCCCTATTGTCCTTAAAAATTGTGCGTCCGTGCTGACACCCTGCCTGGTCAAACTCTTTCGTCTCTGCCTTTCAAAATTTACCTTTCCTTCCTGCTGGAAGTACGTCTACATATAGCCTGTGTCTAAGAAGGGTGACCGTTCCAATCCCTCAAACTACGTCCTATAGATTTACTTTCTTGCCTTTCTAAAGCTTTTGAATCAATCCTTAGCCGGAAGATTCAGAAGCATCTATCCACATCTGACCTATCTAATCGCCAGTATGGGTTCCGCAAGGGGCGTTGTACTGGTGATCTTCTTGCTTTCCTAACTGACTCTTGGTCATCCTCTCGTAGCCGATTCGGTGAAACTTTCTCAGTTGCGCTGGACATAACGAAAGGTTTCGATAGAGCCTGGCACAACTCTTTGCTTTCTTAACTGCCCTCATACGGATTCTATCCCTCTCTCTGTACCTTCATCTCCAGTTTCCTTTCCGGCCGTTCTATCTCTGCTGTGGTAGACTGTCACTGTTCTTCCCCTAAACCTATCAACAGTGGTGTCCCGCAGGGCTCTGTCCTGTCTCCCACTCTCTTTCTGATATTCATCAATGATCTTTCCACAACAAACTGTCCTATCCACTCATACGCCGACGACTCTACTTTGCATTATTCAACTTCTTTCAGCAGAAGACCTTCACAACATAAATTACACGACTCTAGACGGGAGGTTGCAGAACGCTTAACCTCTGACCTTGCTATTATTCTCCACCTATCAACTCAACACAATCTTCCAAACTCCTATCCTTCTTCTACACTAAACATCCTCGGTATATCCTTAACTCAAAGTCTTAACTGGAAACTTCACATCTCTTCTCTTACTAAATCAGCTTCCTCGAGGTTGGGCGTTCTGTATCGTCTCCGCCAGTTCTCCCCCGCACAGTTGCTATCCACATACAGGGGCCTTGTCCGCCCTCGTATGGACTATGCATCTCGCGTGTTGGGGGGTTCCACTCACACGGTTCTCTTGGACAGAGTAGAGTCTAAGGTTTTTCGTCTCATCAACTCCCCTCTCTTTATTGATAGTCTCTTACCTCTTAAATCCCGCCGCCATGTTGCCTCTCTTTCTATCTCCTATCGAAATATTCACGCTGACTGCTCTTCTGAACTTGCTAACTGCATGTCTCCCCCTATTCCTCGGCCCCGCTGCACACGACTTTCTACTCAAGCTCTTCCCTATAGTGTCCAAATCCCTTAGGCAAGAGTTGACCTGCATCTTCACTCTTTCATCCCTCACGGTGGTAAACTCTGGAACGATCTTACTTTATCTGGATTTCCTCCTGCCTACGATTTTAACTTTTCAAGACGAGAGTATCAGGACACCTTTTTTCGGCCACTCCTCTGAACCCTTTTTTATAGGAGCAGTGATTAGCGGGCTTTTTTTTTTCATTATTGTTTCCCTGTTCTGTTTCCTTTGCTGTAAAAAAAAAAAAAAGATACTGGTTAACTCTTGCAGAATGGCTTTGAATAAAATAGGGATGAACAAGTGTAGAAAGTCGTGTAATGTGGGGCCATGGGAGGGATGGAGATATACAGATAGCAAGCTCAGAGGAGCAGTCAGCATGAAAATAGATATAGAAAGATAGAGAGGCAACATTGTGGTGCAATTTAAGAGGTAGAAAACTGTCAGTGAGAGGAGGAGAGCTGATGAGACAAAGAGCCTGTGTATGTGTGGAGCCACCACACATGAGATGCATACCCCATACGGAGGGAGACAAGGCCCTTGTCCACCCCATTTATAAGAATTTATTAATAACCATAGTGAAGTCAGAGGGGAGATGAGTAGGAGGAATATGCCCTGAATTGCCCAGATTGAAATTTTGAAAGCTTAAGTAAATAGTTCAGCTTTAGAGGCATGAGACATCTGGGCTGCCATTGGTACTGAGAAAAGGTGGGGAAAATGAAGTAAAATTGTTAAGTAAGGACCATTAAACTAGAAAATATTGTTGGAAGGTAGAATTTGATGCAGCATTGTGGTGGAATTTCGGAGAAGCTTATGAGACAAAAAGCCTTTGACTATGCTCTGTCAAAAAAGGCTGTGTATGCGCCCTCAACCACCTGAGCTGTATCCTTCTTTCCCTCTTCCTGAATGAAATTTCTTTTCATTGAATGTGCCAAACCCTGAGGGCGGGTTGATGCGCATTTAACCCTAGTCTTCCAACATGTTTTCCATGTGTGGCGTCCCTGTAAGGCTGGGAGATGGAAGACGTGGAGGTTAACTGCTGCCATAGTGGTGTGCTGCGGCTAGCAACACACCTCTTTGGTCCCTTATTCCAGCCAAACTGGGCGGCCTCTCCTGGCTTGGAGAGGTCAATCGGCCACCGCTATGTCAGGTGGTTGCCATATATACTCTTCTGCTACCCCTGGGGCTTTTGGGCTTATAGGCCAAACGGTCAGCCTCTCCTCGTAAGGCTCCGTGGTGGATGGAGGCAGAGGAGACTGAATGCCTCAAAAGGTATACGTGGCACCCAGTACTTCTAACAGGTCTAGTCAAGGCAGGAGAGCTCCCCTGCCCCGAACTCACCCACTCTCTTCTCATGGGGACCGTCATGGCGGTGAAGACGATATACGAGCTCATTGAGCCAAGCCCAGGGTTAAATTACGGCGGGCACTCCTTGTGGGTGCCTGGAACATCCTGAGCCTCTTGGATGATCAGCTATTACCCTATCTGTCAGCTGAGCTCAAGAGTGGACACAGTGGGGCTCTCTGAGACAAAGATAGCTGGCAATGGAGAGGTCAGTAGAGGGGATTACACCTATTACTACTGGTCAGAACAGAGCGATGGTATTCGTCGCAAGAGAGTAACAATAGCCATTTATAGCCAACTGCAGTCTTCTGTCGTTTGGGTTACTCCGGTTGATGAGTGTTTATGATCAAGAGGTTGAAGCTCACCTTGTGCTTAATATCTCTTACTACAGTGTATGCCTCTACCGAGATGTGCACACTTGAGAGAAAAGAGATGTTCTACACCAAGCTCCACTCAATAGTTAACTAGTTCTCCCCCACGCGACACACTCATTGTTTTGGGGGTCTTCAATACAGTTACTGGTACAGAGAGGAATGATTATGAGTGATGTTTTGGTCCCCATGGCTCTGGCACCAAAAACATAAACAGTTCACTCCTTCTGAACTATGCAAAGTCCAGAGGGCTGAGGTTCGAGAGATGAGAGCCTGACTGCTGGACTTGGTATAACAATGATGTTCTGTGCGACTGACCACATACTTGTTGCAAAACTGAGGATACACATCAGGTCCAAGAAATTCTCGAGATGCAGCCTGCCATGGTTCCATCTCGAGAAACTGTGGGACCAGGCGTGTGCTTAGGAGAATGTAGTAGCAGTCTCAAATTGGTCTGAAGTGCTTGATAGTTTAGAGGACCCTGGAGAGTTGTGGGATATTTTTAAATGTGAGACTCTCAAAGCTTCCGAAGAATACTTTGGAGAGTCCCCAAGGAGTGGCATTGCCTCGAGAGAAACACTGGAGAATATAGAGGAGAGATGTGTTGCCAGGCTGACTGGGGACTCGGAGCGATACAGGACTCTGTCACGAATGACTAGAACCCTTCTGAAAAGGGATAAGGAAAGGTATATCAAAGGTCATGCTGAAGATTTCGAGGGTTGTCTAAATGCAGACGTCCTTAGACCTGCCTTTCGATCTCTGAAGAAGCTCCTCTGCAACTTTACATCTCAGACGAGTACTATCCAAACGGGGGATAGGCAGATAGTATTAGATGCGGATGAGTGCCGGGCTCTTTGTGCCGAGTACTGTAGGTAGTTGTACACGGAAGAGCCCCAAGAAGACAGCTTCCTCTGGCTGGGTTGTAGATGGCGGCTGCTGATCCACCAAGACGAAACTCCACCCTCTCTTGTGGAAGTGAGAGATGCTGTGAAGAAGTTGAAGGATGGAAAAGCAGTTGGGGTCTATATCATCACTGCGGAGACGCTGAAAGCTGGGAGTGAAGCCATGAACCATGGACTGCATTAAGCTCTTTCTGCCGTGTGTCAGTCCGGTGCCATTCCTCTTGACCGGAAAACGGAAAGGGGACCAACAGGACACCAACCTTTACCGTAGTATTACACTGCTCAGTGTGCCGGGTAAGACGCTCGCTTATCTGCTGCTGATATAAATTCGATCTCATTTGCTAAAGTTTCAGAGACCTGAGGAATCCGGGTTCACACGCAGCAAGTCAACAATTGACCGTATCCTAGCACTTCTTGTCCTTATTGAATGCCAAAGTGAGCTTCGACAGGTGCTGCTCACACTCTATGTCAGTCTCAAGAAGGCATTTGACTTGTGCATCGCGAGGCACTCTGGAACATTCTGTGGATTCGTGATATTCCTGTAAGGATTATTTACCTGATAACGGGCCTTTACTCTGGGACTGAGAGTGCTGTGAATTGTGGAGGAGGTGATTCCAGTTTCTTCCATGCTAATGCAGGTGTAAGGCAATGGTGGGTCCTTGCTCTATCAATTTTCAACACTTGCATGGGCTGGGTATTAGCCAGCGTTGCTGATCAAAGTCGTTGCTTTTGTCCTTGTTTTTGCTGATGATGTTGAACTTCTCGTGGAATCGCTAGAGGTCCTAGTGATGGATGAGGAGGCGAAGCCTCTGAGACTGAAAGTCTCCTGGGCCAAAACCAAGGTCATTGGGAGTTTTTTTGGATGACAGTTCAGTCTTGCCATGCTTCACATACCTTGGTAGCGTAGTAAATAACAATGGTGGGTCTAACCAGGAAGTCACTCGACGGATTGGGGATGCTCAATACGAGTATATGGCGTTATCAAAATTTATTTAGGCGGACAAAGACTCGAATCTTTAAGTTGATTGCGCTCCCTGTCTTACTGTAGGCTGTGAGACATGAACACTGAACATTGACTTGGAGAGGTGTCGATGCCTTTGGTACCAAGTACCTTCGCAGCATCATGGGTATTGCTGGAATGACTTCGTGTCGAACCAGCGACTACTCCGTGAATCTGAATCGAGATCTGTTTCCTGCTTAGTTTTTGAACGCCAACTTCAACTTTAAAGGCATATGGCACACTTCCTGGACGCTGATCCTGCTCACACGTTTCTGTACAAGACAGCACTGAGTGGAGGAGACCAAGGGAACACCCACGTAACTCATGACTGAGGCAAATCGACTGATCCTGCCGGGAAAAAAACTTGGAATGGATAGGGCTGCTGCGTGGAGCTTGCTCAGGAAGACCATGAAGAATGGACGCGGCAAGTGAGTGAAGGGAGGCGCACCTGAGCGTATCCTCCCCATTGATTATTAGTTAATCAGTGTTGAAAGCCCCACACATGAGATATATAAAGACAGACAATGCCTTGTATATAGATATAATCTAGGAGGAGTAGAAAACTGGTGGAATTGATAGTTATGCCTAACCTTGAGGAAGCTGATTTAGGAGATGATATATATTTTTTCAGTTGAGATTTTTAGTTATAGATCGACCAGGAGTGTTTAGTGTAGAATGGGACAGCTGTGTGTTATAGAAGAATAAGGGGTAGATGTTGAAGATTGTGTAAAGTTGTCAAGTGTAAAAAATGAGTTTTTGAGAGAACATTTTTTTTATTTATTTTTTGCCCCAGTCAGAAATTATAATATTGTGTCGTTAAAAATGATGTAGTGTTCAGCCTTGAGTTGTGCAATTCCTGTTGAGAGGATTTTTTATTAAAATGCTGAGTAACGAAATGCAGAATAAAGTCATCTGCTTAGGAATAGATAGAACAGTTTGCTTTAAAAAAAAGTAATTTATGAATAAAAGAAAGAGATCAGAGCCTTTCAGAACATCACCCCTGAGTTATATTTATGGCTTTCCCTGGCTCTGACCCTTCTGTCATTTCTGAATCTAGCAGAAGAAACTTAAGTGTTCTTCAGTGACTCAAAAAATCAATCCCAATTTATCCGCCTATCAACTCGACAGATCTTTCAAACACCTATTCCCTATTTCTTATTCTTCGAAAACACTCATCTGACTCCCTCTTCTACACTAAATGTTCTCGATCTATCCTTAAAACTTAAAATTTCAACTTGAAACTTCGAACCTATCCTCTATTCTTCGGTGGCACTCACCTGACTCCTTCTACACTCAACATTATCGATCTATCCCTAACTCAAAATTTCAACTGGAAAATTCATCCCTATCATTTATTCTTCGAAAGCACACACCTGACTCCTTTTACACTAAACGTTCTCAGTCTATCCTATCTCAAATTCTCAATTGGACACTTAATATTTCATCTCTTGCTAAGTTAGTTTTTTGAAGACTAGAGTTTCTGTATCGTCTCCACCAGTTTTTTACTTCTCGAGTTGCTGATCATTTACAAGGGCCTTGACCGTCTCTTGTATGTATAAAAAATCTTATGTGTGAGGGGGATACCACACACATATCCCTTTTAGAAAGTCAACGGTTTTTCATCCCATAAACTCTCCTCCTCTTACTGACAATCCTCTACTTCATAAGTTCCCCCCGCAGTGTTGTCTCCCGTTCTTCAATCAATATTTTACTGCTGACTGTTTTTTTTCTGAACTTAATAGCTACATGCTTCCACCCCTCTCACATCCCCGCTACACTTTACTTTCTACTTTCTTTCCGAATCCCTAATGCAAGAGTTAACCAGCAGCTTTACTCTCTCGTCTCTTGCTTTTAAACCCTGGAATGATCTTCCTTCATATGTATTTTCTTCTTACTATGACTTGAACTCTTTCAAAACATCTCTCCAATTGAATTTGATTCTCTTTTTTAGGTAATTCAAACTGAATTCTTTTTTGCTGGAACAGCAGTTATAAGGGTTTATTGTTTTATGTTTGTGTTGGCTTGAGCTCCTTCCATTACTGTAAAAATAAATAAATAAATAAATATATAAATAAATAAATAAACCAAAAAGCCAAAAAGGACTTACGCCCTTTTTGGCAGGTGTCTGCCTGCCAAATCATCAATTAATTCAGCATCCCAAACAGAGGAACTGTGGCTTGGAAGACACATTATGGAAATAGAACTAAAAAAGATTCTTCATATGAGTAAATAGAAAAGAAATATGAAAGAAAATGTAAAATAAAAGAAAAAAAGTGACGTCATCACAAACGGAAGCTCATATTCTTTATCATGTAATTAGTTAAATCCACATTGAGATCCTCAGCTGTCTGTTACTCATACACATAGATTAAAAAGAATATTGAAAAAAAAAGAAAATAGACAGGTTAGTGCAAAGAAAGTTAAAATTTTGAATAATAAAACTAGTTAAAGGTATCCCGTAATGAACACCACTGAGTGCCGAGAATCGAACCCGAACCTTCTGAGTAGAAGTCAGGGCAACATACTACTCAGAAGGGCCGGGTTCGATCCCCGGCACTCATTGGTGTTCATTATAGGATTTTTTTCACAGCGTTATTTCAGTTTCTCCAATGTAAAATGTATACTTGAGGCACCATCTAAATCTATTACTTTAGTAACAAAAAAAGTGAAAATAGTCAGGCTAGTGCAAGGGAAGCTCAAATTCTGCATACTTAAACTAGTTAAATGTATACTTAAACCAACGATTCCTGTATGTCTGTTACTTTAGTAAACACATACGCATCATGTTTACTAAAAGTTATGTGTCAAGGTATTGGATTATTGGTCATTAATATGTTTTCTGTTCATATTTCAGAAAGTTGCCTATACCAATGAGAAAGAAGATGTTCAGGAAATACCCAGAGCTGCAAAAGAAACCCCGCTTCTGCAACCTATAAGGAACATTTTCTCTCCTGATTCTACATGAGCCATCCATCTTTTAGCTTCCTGCAAGTCAAGCATCCGCTTACATGCGAATGAGTAGCAACACTGCTCAGCTTTAGCAAAATACCAACTCATTGCAGTCTTCAGTGGGGCAAGTCACTTGGTCTATACAGCCAATAAAATTCTTATGAAGCCAAGAGATAGAGCGTAATATAAGAAGTAATTTTTACTTTTTCATGATATTTCATTATATGATATTTCATGTTCTATCTCCACTCTTCCACACCACTGAAATGCCTTCATGGTCTGACATTCAAACAAAGAAGTGGAGAAAAGAGTTTATCATTGTATCTTATTAAGGGTGGGTCTGCGATGTTCTTTCTTGGTGGAAACACCGTTTTTGTTGATTTTCTATAGTAACTTTGTCTAAAGTTGTACTTTCTCATGGTGTATAATTCCTCCAGAAATTATTTCATTCCCAAGCATTAAATACGAGGCATGAATATTTGTTACCAGTAATATATTGTTCTTTAAAAGCTGCATTCTAACAAACCTGACTTACCAATATCCTTCGTATAGTTGTAAAATGAAAGATTATACCTTTGGTACGAGTTTGCGTAATTTATATTTTACAAAGCTTTTATTTTAAATATATTATGATTTTTTTTGCTTTCAAAAACTCTCAGGAATCTGTGAAATTGCGAGGAAAAAATAATACCATATAGCTATGTACAAAAATCCTTTTATTTTGTTCAACACGAAAGAAAGGACATTATTCTTTAAAATAAAAATAAATGAAATCGGGTGATAAGTTTCTGAGAAATGTCTTTTTAAGGTGTTGAAAGCAAACTTTACAGGCGAGGATATTTAAAGATGTCCGCCATGTGTCAGGGCGGAGATTTAATTAAAATCCACCCGCAGTATAGTCCTCGCTGTCTTTCACCTGCTTCGTTTTCTTCTTAAGCCTCAGTCACATATTCACGATTTCGGCTCCCGGCGCCGTCCCGACGTCAGAAAATGTTGCCCTTCACGGTGATCGCCATCCTCCGGCAGGCCATCTTCGGGGATCGTTGCGGCTCCGCCACATCTCACCGGCCGCCGCGGCGCGGGAGGCCGCACGCCGACAGTTTTGGAAATGTTCAAAACAATTGGCGCCCTCCACGACATCTGTCATCTGCCGGCAAGAAGCCACGAACGTCGGATCACCATCGCAACAACGTCGTTTCGTAGTCGGCAATGGTCGGCACTGAAGGGGACCTCCTAACGGTGGTCGTAACGTACGTCTGGCAGCGTTGTCACTCAACCGACTGCATACAGATTTGTCCACGGCGCCACGCCGAGCATCTGTTCGGGGCGGAGATGGAGTGGCGGCCGCCGTGGGTAGATAAACAGGTGTTTCCGGTCCGCGCTCCCTCTTCGTTCCAGTTTTTTTCCTGCATTAACCATGGGTGCAGACAAAGGAGCCAACATCGAACACGTGCCCACCAGTTCACCACTATCACATTGCCATGGCCCTGCCACCACCAACACCGCTTATCCAACAACCCTTGACCCTGCCGCCCATGCCTTCCAGTATCAAGACACGGAGGAGGAGGAGGAGGTGGGCAGTCAGGTCAAGGGCAAGCCCAGCAGGAGCAAGAAACAGGTGTCACCCGGCGTGCTTGTTTTTGCTTCTTCCACTGACGATACAACAGCAGCAGTCTGGTTAAATCTATTGTCTGTAGCAGGTTGGCCTGGTGGTTGTATTGGAGGAAGGCAATGACATAATTCTGGGTTGTAGCCTCCATCATGCAGTCTGTGGGTGGTGTTGGTCTTCTGGAAGAGCGGGCAAAGTGTGGTCCATGGTGCGTACTCCCCTTTTTTATTGTCATCTGGACACAGGTGAAGGTCTCAAGATGATCGCCAGCAGTCCTAATAACGTCCTAATAACGTCGCTATCACCCCCAGATGGTGTTACGATCGTCCTTTTCCGGTCGGTGTCAATTAGGACTTTCGTCAACAGCCGTAGCCATTATGTCGGGAGGTCATCGCTCCCCACATACAACGGTCGGAACACCGTCCGCACCCATCGAGATGCCGTCTTAATAACGTCGTTACTTGACGTAACGCCGTCGCAGCAGCACACCCATCGGTCATGCAGACAGGATTATCGGCATATCGAACGTCGGGACGGCGCCGGGAGTCATTATCATGAATGTGTGACTGGGGCTTTACTCTTACTTTGAAATCTCGGTGAGTGGTGACCCTATGAGTGGCAGAACAGATCCACTCACGTATCCTACGTTGTAGTCCAGGACGGCTTGACCAATGGCGAAGTTCAATATGGTCTTGTTGGCGTTCTTGTACTTTGAACAATAACGCCATATCCTGGAGTGCTGGTGTTCTATCTAGCACTCCCAGGGCAGACTTTGAAATCTCGGTGAATGGTGACCCTATGAGTGGCAGGGCAGATCCACTCACGTATCCTATGTCGTAGTACAGGACGGCTTGACCAATGGCGATGTTCAATATGGTCTTGTTGGCGTTCTTGTACTTTGAACAATAACGCCATATCCTGGAGTGCTGGTGTTCTATCTAGCACTCCCAGGGCAGACTTTGAAATCTCGGTGAGTGGTGACCATATGAATGCCAGAGCAGATCCACTCACGTATCCTACGTTGTAGTACAGGACAGCTTGACCAATGGCGATGTTCAATATGGTCTTGTTGGCGTTCTTGTATTTTGAACAATAACGCCATATCCTGGAGTGCAGGTGTTTATTAGGATTTTGTGTTTTACCCAATAAGCACGCTGTCAGGATCTTGTCAAATGTCAGCCGCTTGTACTCCCCCCACCCTCTTTGTCGGAGGTCACTTTGGCAGCTGAAATCTTACACGCATCTTCTTGTGGGTATGTGGTTGCTGGTGGTTTGCAATGGTACTCTGGCAGAAATAACAACTGTCGGTTTTATTTGGGCACAGGTGATGCTGGGGGTTCTCTCGTCAAAGGAGGAATAGTGTAGGAATGTTGCACTGATGTCCTTTCGCAGGTCCTACACTGTCCCTCCTACGTGCCGTCGAACTGCGATCCCGTAATATCTTGTGAGGTTCTTTTTTTACAAAGTGTCAATTCCCCTTTACCTCGATCCCATGTGCATCAGTCCCCTCACTTTCCCGGTCTTTGTCTTCTTTTCAGTCACCACCTGATATCTGACTTTTTTTTAGAGCTGTTCCTAGCCTTTTCGACACATGATTGATACACCCATGCAGTGAGATGCCAAAGACATTCAGGAATGTAATTTATACCAAATGAAGATATCCCATATAACAGTTTAGATTTTTTATACAAAATATACTCGTAGTGTCATATATACGTACTGGGGTTGCCAACGGCTGTAATATTCTATCTATTTAAGACTTAAATAGATAGAATATTGCAACCAAAGTCAAAATATGCCAAGTAAAGTCACTCTGCCTTCAAAACTGCGACCAGCACGCGCAGGGGGGCGGTTTGGGGCGGAGCAGCGGGATGACGTCACTTGAAGCCAGTTCACGGGTGACTAAAGTTGTGGCCGTGTGTACACTTTGGAGGTGCATTCTCGCCTTCTTTCACCGTGCATTCAGGCAAGCCACTGGCGAAAAAATATGCCTTTTTATTGTGCTATACGTGACTGCAATTCCAATGCCTACAAACGGCGGTGTGGGGTGTGAGAGGGGTCAAGTTGAAGTGATTGATTTATATTAGTCCGCCTTTCTTCGTTTTCTTTAAATTCCTGTTTCTACGTTCTCTAGTTTGGCTCCAAGAAACGTCACGCATAAGCCACGCCTCTCCCGTGTCTCCTCCCACAAAGTTGCGTATGACTTGATTTGGTATATATAGACTGATTGCAACCGCTGGCAACACCAGTAATACGTATATATGACACTACGAGTATATTTTGTATAATAAACCTAAACTGTTATAATGGAATATCTTTATTTGGCATAAATTACATTCCTGAATGCTTCTGGCATCACACTGCATGGGTGTATGGATGTGTCGAAAAAACTAGGAACAGCTCTAAGAAAACTCAGATATCAGGTGGTGACTGAAAAGAAGACAATTACAAGTATTTTTTATGACTTAAATTTTGTCATAAAAAAAAAATTAGAAGGCAGATACAATTGTAATTCTTTGGCAGGGTATTGCCACCATCACACACGAATATTAGACTTTTATTTTATCTAAAATTGGATCATTTTTATAGAAATTAGTGTATATTTGACTCCGACACCCCCTCAATGTATATTTATTTCAAATGTTGCGAATCTGATGTATTTCTGCCTTGTTTGATAAATAAAAGACTGTACGAATATTCCATCGTCTAAAAACCCATGTATCCAAAATCATAGCATCATACCAAACGCAGTGCTTCCACTCCTTTTTTTTTCTACAACAATGGAGGCAGCTCAAGAGCACAAAAAAAAAAAAAAAGCCCGCTAATCGCTGCTCCCATAAAAGAATCAGAAGAGGTGGCCAAAAGCAAGGTCAAATTCGGGAGGAGATGTGTCCTGATACCCTCCTCTTCAAAGAGTTCAAGTCGTAGGCAGGAGGAAATACAGATGAAGGAAGATTATTCCTGAGTTTACCAGCGTGAGGGATGAGAGAGTGAAGATGCTGGTTAACTCTTGCATAAGGGGTTTGGACAGTATAGGGATGAGCATGAGTAGAAAGGCGTGTGCAGCGGGGCCGCGGGAGGGGGGGAGGCATGCAGTTAGCTAGTTCAGAAGAGCAGTCATCGTGGAAATATCGATAGGAGATAGAAAGAGAGGCAACATCGCGGCGGAATTTAAGAGGTGGAAGACCATCAGTAGGAGGAGGAGAGCTGATGAGACGAAGAGCCTTAGCCTCCACTCTGTCCAGAAGAGCTGTGTGGGTGGAGCCTCCCCACACGTGAGATGCATACTCCATACGAGGGCGGACAAGGCCCCTGTATATGGATAGCAACTGCGTGGGGAAGAAGACCTGGCGGAGACGATACAGAACGCCCA